>NC_047511.1:22233822-22533822 GCF_902827115.2 Pseudochaenichthys georgianus | reverse complement strand
CTCCGGCTGGTGACGCACCGTCGACAGCTCCAGGTCACTGTCGCTGCTGTCTGTGGAAGGAAGAGACAGACAAACAGGAAGAGATGTAGAGGGAGAAAGATGGAGAGAAAAAGAGGGGAGGATGGGGCAGACATTCAGCGTGTGGATGCAGGTCAACATTCGGGGAGGGGTGGGATCACACATTCAACAGAGAGGCATTTGTTAAAGAGCAGGTGGGGAAAACGTGCCAGTGTAAGAGAGAGATTTAGAAAAAACTATATGGAAAAGAAGGGGAGTAAAAAAAGAAGAGGAGGTACTTTCTTTGTGGTGGAAATGTCACAAAACATTTTGATCTGTCTGCTTTAAAAAACGAGCCACTCAAATCAAATTGGTTACCGGTTTCCACACACTTAGAGAAAGTACTGCACGAGTGGGAAAAAAGGAACCATTCGAAAAAGGGGGGAGAGAAGTGTTCTCAAAGTTCGTGTTGTTACTATACTCACCATCTTTAGACAGAGAGAACAGAGGAGGAGGAGGGGTGTTGAAACCAAGATGGAGTGAAAGAGAGTAAATGGAGAACAGTGAGAGAGCGATAGTAAGAGGGGAAAAAAACAAAGAAAACACGTCAGATCACGCTGAGCGGTCCAATGTAAAATACTGATCAAGTTATATTCTGATAAAACCTCCAGCAGAGCAGTGAGATGCAATACTTGTGTGAAAAATAAAAACCACAGCAGAGGAAGTTTAAACATTTCTTGATATTGGATCGTGTGGAGATCAGCGGGAAGCAGACAGCAGGAGACGACCTTCTGACCTCCTTCAAAAATGAAAAAGGTAAACCGCCGTGGAACATAAAAGGTCATACATTCAATGTTGGCCTTAACATATCATCTTCAAACATGTAAAACTCTGTGAACCTTAAGTCAAGATTTGCGTAAAATGGGCCCTTGGTGTTGTCAATACTCACTAGAGCACTAAAGATGTGTTCAATCCTATCTGGAAATAGTTCCCAATAAATGCACAATTTAGTTTGGGATGCTCCTGTTTGTTTAAAATTTTAAACAATACACCTCTTAAAATAAGTATAGGGCTCAGATGAAGAAGTGGAAGGAGTATCTGATCATGGGATTTGCTGACAATAACAAATAGTCTATTATTATTATCATCCCTTTTAAGTCATATCGGTTTTTCCATAGTAGCCTTTTACATGATCCTAGATGATCAGAAAGCTTTATATGAACTCTTTCACCAACTACTACGGTCATAGTTTACTCAGATTTGCATCAAAAACATTCACAAACATCTACTTCTAAGTGGATAAGAGTAAAACAAATGTAAGTCCAGCCTCCTCCTCGCTCCCTTCTCCTCCTGTCCCGTCTCACCGGTCTCCGTGATGTCGATGAGGCCCAGCAGGTGCATCAGTTTGAGGAACATGATCACCAGGCAGACGATGCCCACAGTCTGGAGTCCCTCTGTCTCCCACCTCACAATCATCTTCCCCTCTCCTTCTGTCGGACCCTCCATGGTTATTCTCTTTTTTCCCCTTTTTACTACATACTTGGACTTTCTAAAAGTCCATCCGTCTCTCCTCCTCCTGTCTCTGAAACAATGTCACTCACTCATCACTCCTTTTCTGTCTCGTTTTTTTCCCTGCAATTTCTGTTGCTCCATTTAACTCTGCCTATTTTTAATTGACTGCCGTTTTATTGCCCCTTGTGTTCTCTCCTACTCTTGTGGATCGTTCAGGATATTCTCCGCAGCTAAGAGCATGGTCTGAGCGTCCAACTCCTTTATAAGGCCAACAGATTACTGCAGTAAAAATATCTCTAAAAAAAGAGAGGGATAAAAAAATCCCTTCCAAAAATCTGGACTACATCGTTAATCCATGGGAAATCCAACGGGAAAGAGATGAAGCTCAGACACACACATGCAGGTTATATGAACAAGTTGATTTGGGGTCCCTCTGAAGAAGATACCTCCTCGACTTGGTGACAAAGCTCTTCAATAAAAACACAGCATCCAACATCCTCCACTGCTGCTTCCTCCTCTTATCCCTCCCTCCATCTCACATCTTATTTTCTGCTAATTAACCTTTGAACACCCGGGGAACCAGCTGCATTTCTACATGTTCCATTAAACTAACTAATACATTACAGAAAAGGCATAAACACCGACGCTTTAAATGGGAAAAACTAACAGAGATGATTGTTTTTTTTCTAAATGTGACACACACAAAACAATTTGTTTTAAGAAACCGGAGAGTGCAGAGAGAAAAGATAACAGGTGTCCTGAATCCAATTTTCCCAGCCAGGCTGTGATCCACTTTCTAATTGTTCCCGTCTCTCCTGGGGTTCCTAACACAGATTCAATAGTGTCACACACTCACACTCATGTAATAAATACTCCCTCTAGTGGAGACCAATGAAACAACAGACACAGACACCTTGTAGTTTGAACAGGGAACCTCATCATAGAAAAACATGTATCACTTTCTCTATTCACCATTAAGGTCCTTTGCTCTGTGGATGTGATGTCTTAATGGTGACAGAATCACCCTTCACGTGAAAAATGTACCCAATTATAAACTGTACCAATATAAAGACAGACAGATGGATTTAACTAAATGACTAGTTACATTTTTTATAGAGCTGATGTGTTTTGATGAGGTGACAGAGAGCACTACTTTGAGCATCTTTTAGGAGAATATCAACATAGATGCTCATTCTGTTTTTTTGCACTTTCAGAGGAGTAAACAGTATTTTTTTCAGCCCTAAGATTTACCTGCAGAATTCCTCTCAGGATGTACTGTATACAGCCCCCACTAATACGAGCTGGGGGACTCTGTGTGGTACACAAAAAGTGTATAAATCAGTTACTGCTGCTCCTTCAGCAGGCTGCTGTGATTGAAGATTGTAATCATCAATGCATCTATGTGTACATCACTTGTATGTTGTTGCTTGGGGCATATTTTATTTACTTTATATACTGCTATACTTTAATAGTTTATTAGTTGACTTACATGTTATGTTATTTATTTATAGTGATAATTTCAACTCAAAAATAACAAAAGTAAAAAAATGACCTGAAAAGTCCTGCATTCAAAATCAAATTCTGAAAAGAAATTCATCAAAATACACTTAAATGCACTTGTAGCTCACCACCAGTAAGAGTGGATTCGATATTTTGCTCACTTTGTTTACTGCAGGGCAGCTTGTGAATTTAACCAGAGATAAAAAAAAATTATTTTACCTGATGATTATACTTGGTATTATTAATCTTAATTTCAATCTTTGACGTAATAAAGCTGTCAAATAAAAACTGTGAAATAAAATACGAGCCAGTGACGTGTATAGAAGCATAAAGTAGAACAAAATGGAATGGGATGGAATATTCCATGTACCAATCATGGAAAGAGCCACAAATAAATAATGAAACTACTCATTTCCTCCACGTCTCTTTATATCAATGTTACTCACTACTAAAATATCCTACACGAGAGAGTCAAATGCAGGGTCAAAATACCAGATGTTGTTATCAGAGCACCTCAGGATACATTTCTACAGACGAGGCTACTGCTGGCATCACATTTCTTCCCAAAATAGGAGCGAGCTGGACTGATCCCAAAATCGACATCTGAGCAGACCTGACTGAGACAACTGCAACAGACCATTTAACTGAACATCAAACACGTACACACACACACACACCAAACACACACATTTTTATCATCAACCATTTTTGTCTTGAGTGCTGATGACCAATGCACCATATCAGCTACCAGGCCTGATTGGGCTGTTGATGAATAAAAGACATCTAATGTGCCGATGTTTATGCTGAAAGTGGAAAATCTGAGAGCACAGAATCAAAAATGTCTTTCGGACATGCGTTATTACAAATAAAACTACTCTGCTAGAACAATTGTTGTTATTTTGAGAGGTGGGGCTATAACTGAGTTTGCCTCAATGGACAGTAAAGTACTTTTACTATCTTCCATTGTCTGTGTTTCTTTTTAGAAAGCTACACAAGCCGGAAGAGCCCAAAAAACATTTTGGAACTGATTCAGTCAGTCACTTCTTCAACATAGCATTTTTGGTCAGTCAAACCTAAATACTGAATTCTACTTAAACCATTAGATTGCTATTACACTGAATTCTATTTAATCCATTACATTTCTGTTATGAAATTGTAGATAAATAAGAGTAATAGGATATATAAATGTACATGATATGTAAACATTTAATCAATACATCAATAAAACTAACAACTACCTGGCAATCATGTTGATCATCAGTTTATTCTTTGTGTATTTTTTCCCAGCAACTTTTGATTTCAGCTTGGTTGATGTGAAACTTTGACCACTTTTCTTAGTTTGACATTATAAAATAAAGATATTTGGGTTTTATACCGTGCATTGATCTTCTACCCTTTTGCAAATGTAACAGTTTTTTTAAAGACTCAACAAGAAAGATCTGATATTGACAGCAGACCCGAATCTGCACCACAGCGTGAGTCTCGATAACATTTCTATATTTATAGCAGGGCTGTGTTTAGAATCTAATTCTAACAAATTCCGGTAAACAAAGAGCTCAACATCTGGTCTTGTGAATCCTGAAAATCGCGAGGGTACGAGTGACTTTTCCCTAATTTTAATGCAGGCAGCTGAACATTTGAGGGACAAAATATATCAAATATCTGCTGCCAAACAGTTAAAATGTTGATGAGAAGATGCTGAAGAGATAATGAAGATAGTAGATGACTCTCACTGGGAAAGGATGAAGTAATTATAGGATTAAAGATGCATGTTGAGTATTTTGGAGGCTACTGCGTGATGGCCAGTGACCTTCAGGATCCTGGAGGAGTACTCCAGGCTCCATATTTAGGCGGCCCCAGAGAAAGCCTGTTCGATACTGCATGTATAATTGAAGTGAAGTAATGCTAAACCGGGGTGTGGGCAGTGCCAGAGTGGGGGAGGAGGAGGAGGAGGAGGAGGAGGAGGAGGAGGAGGAGGAGGAGGAGGAGTATAAAGTTGGAAGGATTGAGAAGAGTGATCAATTATGAAAGGACATTACTTGTGTTTTTGGTGAATTTATTACTTATGATACAGAACTATACGAGAAGCACTAATGTGCCGGCGGGAGCCTTGCTGCTGTAATTGTCTTGGCACAGCAGCTGCAGGGCACTCTGACTGGCTGGCCTTCAGCCCAGACCTCTAATCAAAGAGCGTAGCTTTCAAAAAGCATCTGATGTCTCTGGTACTGTCCCAAACGTACACTGTCAAGTGGCCCATCAAGGGTTTTTGGTATCTTTCTTTGTAGGCAAAATAAAACACTTAGCCATTAGCCTTTTTCCACTATGGTGCTTTTTCTGATAAAAACATAACGTTCATGCTTGAACATACTAAAAAAGTACGTACATGTTTCTATAGTTATACTATATACATTTTTATTTCTTTATGTTTACTTATTACATAGTAGAGAGCTGAAAGGTTAATGAGGGGACAGAGCACAGAGAGCTGTAAAAACATTGAGGTTACATCGTCAGCTTACTAGACACCTTGGAAACGATTCATTTATTTTTGTATGCATTTATTCTTGAAGATCAACTTTGAAACACACATTTTCAAATGTTGTCCCTGTTGGCCAGATGTTAAATTAGCCATTCAAACCTGCATGCCCAATCTTTGTTTAATGTATTACTCTCATATTGTGTATGTACTTTATGACTCACTTTAGTGTGAAGCATCTTGTGATGTATGATCTAGACAGGGAAATATAAATAAACGTTACTTTAGCTACTACTGTAGTATGGAAGGCAAAGTGGAAAGATAATGACTTGGGTAGAAGCACTAGCTCTTTCCCAAAGATCTCTACTAGGGTATATTTAAACAATAATAAGTGCTTGTATGGGCTTTAAAAATAAGGAATAATAAATTACTTTGCTACTTTCAGATAATCAAATGTTTTTTAGGAACTGTATTATCTTAAGTAATAGTAGGTGAACTTCATCTTGCAACAACATTATGTTATTTGTTTTACCAAAACTGTAGTATATAAAAACAAAGCTGCAGGTTTAATAGATAAAACGTAAATGTTATAACTTTAATCTCACTCTAGCCCTGTATTTACCAATGGAAGGCAGTATATGAACTTGTAAATAAATAAATCGATTATAAAGACACTATTGTAGTTATTAGCAGATATATTAAATACTGAATGACCACATACTTAAACCTTAAATTAAATCAGTTTTTATTAAGGATTGATAATATACATTTTATTGGATCTCTATACATCCTCCTCTTTGCATAAAAAATACATTATAGTGTGTTATAAGCCTTCTATTAACTCCTATATAGTGTTTCTACAGCTGACAGTAGTGAGTCATCATAGTGGGCTCAGATGGGCCCTTACCTTCAAATGAGGACATGGGCTCCAAGATGCCAAACTGCTTGAGAACTGCCATGAAAAGGATGATGACCACGCCAATGGCAAACAGCTCCATGCCCTGGATCCCCATGGCTTCCCGGGTGGGGGGGCCCACTCAGGGCCAAGCCTGCCTCAGAAGGCCTGGCCCCCGGAGAGAGAGGAGAGGGAGCCTGGGTCGGCACGAGCACTGCTAGACCAGGCCAGTCAACAACAAATGTTTTCAACAGAGGGGGCCCACCAAGTGACAGGAATCAAGTCTGGTTGGGGAGTGACGGCATGGGTTTGTTTCCAGGCCCAGGAGAGCACATGAGAACGAGGCCAAGCAGGCTGGACGAAGGCTGCTGTAATGTCAACACTGATGCTGAAGTGGAAAATATGTGGAAGCCGACATATATGGAAAACTTCCCTCTCTAGACCCATGAGGGAAAACGGGGGTTGTGTCACAAGCCATTTATCACGGTGCATTAAAGGAGACGTTTAGACTCACTTTCCAGACTTTGCTCCTGCACGCAGTCTCAGGAGCAAAGTCAAAAACACAAGTTACTGCTCACTTCTTAATCCAAACAGCTATTATCAGTCCTCACGTCATAGTTTACTCTCCTGAATCACAACTTGGTTTCAGTTTAAAAACGTCTTTTGAGAAAAAGCTAAGAATTTGGTGCAGACAACTGACTTGATGAAATACAGGACAGGCAATACCAGAGTCTTCTCATCTTCCATGCCATAAACGCAATAACAACATTAGTCATTAATTATAATTCACCTCATTATTTGCACCAACCACGAGCAACAAACTAAACAAAACATACTGTAAATTCTCTCTATCTGCAGGCAGGGAACACTCTGACTCTGTGGTTTTAGCGACATCCGCTCAACAATATTCAGGATGAGATAATGTTTTAAAACTGACCTGTCAGGCAAGATACAAAAATCAATTTTTCATGCAAAGTGAACAGTGCATAGAACAGCCTCTGTTGTCTAAAAAAACCAAGTAATTGATTCAAATATTTACCAATGCAGCCTAATAATGCTGATTCTGTCACTAATTCTTTGGTCTACTTAAAACCTCAAAGGACAGACATGAATTGACCGCAAATACTTCAACTTTCAACGCAGCGATCCCGTCTGATTGTGTCCACTTCACTGTTTGTCCAAATCCAGGTCCCGATATGGAAGAGTATGGCCCTGTAGAGAAGGCACTTAGAGCAGCAGCGTCCAGGGAGGGAAATCCTGATAGGAGCTGTGGGGAATGAAACCTCCCTTGGCATCTACCTCCTCAACACATATTTTTCCATTTCTTCCCTCTCTCTGCTGCTTCCTGAATGTATCTGTTGCTGCTTCTTGTTGCAACTTTTCCTCCCTCGACTCACTTAGTACACTCACTCCGGCTGAGGTTTGAAACTGGAGTGCACTGTCCACCAAGAACCCATCCCGTCCTTCTTGTGGTCTCTCCTTACTCCACCGCACTCCTCCTTTTTCTCCGTCTTTCCATCTGATTCGCCTTTGCGCCCCCTCCTCCTCCTCCCTCCATCCCCCCTGTCATTCCATAACTTTGGCCAACCGCTGACTTTCTCCCCCCCTCTGCTTGACTCTCTGTTTCTGTCCCTCCTTTCTCCACCACATCCAGCTCTTTAGGGGTGGGTTGACAAATGTTTGGACGTCGGGCCGGACTACAGCACATTCATGAAACAAAAGCGAAACCGTGCCCATATGTGATGCCTTGGTTCTGAGCAAAGAGGTACTGTGAGGAAATTGATTCCTAACAAACAATAAATATGAAATAATATCAATTAAAAGCTATATGTAACTCCACATATTGACATAAGACAACATGGAAATAGACATATAAAAGGCCCGCCAGCCCTCCTAGCAAGGCGCAAAGACTGAATTAGGCAGTTTTGCAAGACTTTGAAGTGCTTTGGCATCTCTTTGAGGTATTTTTGCATCTCTGTGTTGTGTTTTTGCATCTCGTGGTTGTCATTTTGCAAGTATGTTTGATCTTTTAATTTCTGTGTAATCGTTTCATCTCTTTGTGGTTGTTTGGAACCCTTCCTGGGAGATTTGTGCCTCTTGATTTGTTAGTTTGCTTTGAATTTTGCATGTTGTGTTGGTTGTGATTTACATCTTTTGATAAGGCAATTATGGTCCTATGCCTGATGTGTACACAGTAACCCTCTATGATACTAACAATACAACGTCCTACCCCCTTCTTTGATTTATGGTGTGGTGTGGCCAGACCTACAGACTGGCACACACAAGGCCGGATTAACCATATGGGCAAACTGGGCAAGTGCCCAGGGGCCCTTGAGCAAAGAGGGCCCTCAGTCACAAGATTATTATTATTATTCTTTCTTTTTTTCCGGGCACAACCTCACTCATCATACATTGTTTTAAATGACACTCACTCTTCGCTATACATAACACAGCTTTTCTATAGGGTCAAATTCATATATTTTCTAAACCGTCTCTGTACTGTAGGTCTCACTATGTATGTGCTCAACTTTATTACTACGCGGCGATGGTGTATAGCCGAATCACAGCCCCACCCTCACTCATGTCACATGTTGTCACTTGAGCAGAAAAAATGGAGGGTGCCGGTAGCCAAACGCCCAGCGGGGCTGCGAAAAGAAAGAAAAAGAAGAGAGAGTGGCGGCTGCATTAAAAAATGTGCCAACAATAAATAGCTTTTTCAAAAAAGCAAAAAGTGACAAAATAGGCCAGCAACAACCACAAGGAACAGTGGCGGCGGTCACGGAGGATGTTGTTGAGCTAGCGAACAATGTTAGCCTTGAACCTAGCATGCTAACGCAGCAGCGAGTAGAAGAGGAGGAAAAAGATGAAGACGAGCCTGACGAGGACGTCACAGAGCAGGGTGAAGGTTCGAGTTCATCGGAAGTTCCCTGTGTCTCTCAGGACCCTGCACAATGGGGATCAGGGCTGGAAATGTCCGGGAGGAGACTTTGATGAAAGAGGTTTCATACTTTCATAATCGGGCAACGAAGTATCCAGCATCTCGGAGGGAGAACGATGCTAGCGGCCGGACACGCTCACTGACCAACGATATGGTGACCAGACAGCTTCACAATAGAGAAATCGTTCAACGCGATTGGATTATTTATTCTCCATCTCCCGGAGCAATTTATTGTTTTGCCTGCAAACTTGTATCCACTCACAGCCACAGCAATGTATTTGATCTCGGCTTTAGTGATTGGAAGCATCCCGAGAGGATAACGGAACATGAGACGAGTGGTGAGCACAGAAAATGCATACTTTCACTTATGCATCGCACTAAACTCATGGATGCTTTTCTAGGGATGCAGGTCGACACAGAAAGTCAGTACTGGAAGGATGTATTGAGACGTGTAGTTGCGGTGATTACATTCTTGAGTGAGAGGGGGCTTCCTTTCCGGGGAAATTACGAACTTTTAGGATCTGCACATAACCGGAACTACCTGGGAATCCTGGAGCTGCTTGTGCAGTTTGATCCATTTTTAAAGGATCATTTGCAGAAGTTTGGCCAGAAGGGACGCGGTAGGACTTCATACTTGTCACCAACTATCTGTGAGGAGTTTATTGGTTTGATGGGTGACAGAACAAAGGAAGCAAGAGCAACAGAACTACAGCGAGCAAAGTATTTCTCTGTCATCGTAGATTCTACACCTGACATGTCTCACGTCGACCAATTAACTTTCGTTTTCCGATTTGTGAGTGAGAAAGGAAAAGTTATTGAGAGATTTATTGGATTCGAACCCATTCACAGTCACACTGGGTCAAGTCTGGCTGACTGTGTGATGAAGATGGTCATTGATATGGGGCTGGATCTCTCAAACTGCCATGGTCAGGCTTATGACAACGCATCCAACATGTCAGGAAAATATAATGGGCTGCAAGCTCATCTCAAGAAAAGCAACCCACTCATACATTACATTGCGTGCGCAGCACACTCCTTGAATTTGGTTGGTGTCAACTGTGTTGAAAGTAGTTGTCGTGAAGCCAGTTTTTTGATATACTTCAAGCACTTTATGCTTTTTGCTCTGCTTCTACCCACCGATGGAATAAAGTGTTCACTGAAAACATCATACTGACGCTAAAATCTCTCTCCTGTACAAGATGGAGCTGCAGAGGAGACTCCACAAGAGCTCTTTGTGAGAATTACACTGTAATAAGAGGGGCTTTACAAATGTTGTCGGCTGATGACGAAGAGCGCCAGGACACACGGCGAGAGGCCTCTGCGCTGTGTGGCAAACTTGGGAAACTAGAGACTACTCTGCTGACAATATTTTGGGACACTGTACTGCACCAATTCAAGCTTACGAGCACTGGCTTGCAAAAGAAAGACATTGACCTAATGACAGCTGTGCGACTTCTGGAATCGCTGCGCACTTATGTTGCATCACTACGAGGGACATTTTCAGACTTTGAGACATCTGCCCGGGCTGTCATGGCATGACACAGACATACCAGCACGAGACTCACCGTGTTGGTAAAAGACGAGTATTTGATGACGAGACAGTGGAGCACGAGGTGGTACTGACTGGCAGTACAAAATTCCAGGTTGAGACATTCAATGTCAAATATTGACAGGTTGCTCTCAGGACTTAGCAAACGCCTGGATGCATACAAAGACATACGTGATCACTTTGGAGTCCTATTTGACATGTGCTGTGATGACACTGATCTCCGCAGACGGGCCAATATTCTCTCCTCATCATATCCTACTGACTTGGATAAGTCATTAGGAGATGAGCTGATCCAGTTTAGGGCTTTTGTCAGCACAGAGCCAGATAAGGTGCTTAAACATGGACTACAGACAATATTCCCCAATGTTTTTGTTGCGCTCAGGATTGTTCTCACACTGCCTGTAACCAACAGCTTAAACGCATCAAAAATGAACTTAGGACAACCATGGCTCAGAACAGACTTTCAGCCCTTTCTTTGATGGCCATCGAGTCTGATCTTGTGAGGGATCTGGATTTTGATGACCTGATCACAGACTTTTCAAAGAGAAAGGCAAGGAAGAAACACTTCTAAAAGATAAGATCCACTGTCTCTCATACACACTCATTCACTCTCTCTCTCACACACACACACACACACACACACACACACACACACACACACACACACACACACACACACACACACACACACTCACGCTCTCCCTCTCACACACACACACACACACACACACACACACACACACACACACACACACACACACACACACACACACACACACACACACACACACACACACACACACACACACACACACACACACACACACACACACACACACACACACACACACACACACACACTCTTCCATCACATATACTGATCACTTAGTTGAGCAACCACACCATTTCACTAGATATTTTACTTTTGTAACTCTCAATGTTTGTAACTAATAGAACTCCTTGTGTACTTGTACAGCCAGCCAGTCATATGTTGGCATTAAGTCGGGTGCTGCTCTGAGGTTTTGAGTGATATTACCTAGGTATTCCTGAGCCATACACTGTCTTGGGATCTTATCCATTGTATCTTTGTCTTGTGATTTTTGACTAAAAGGGCAAAAGGCTAGACCTGCTTTGGTTGAACTATGTGGCTGCGTCCCTGCTTTTGACAAATAGGTGTGCGATTTGACATGCCAGATTGACTGAAAATTCAAAATATTGGTCATGTTGGTAGGATTGGGTAGGCGTGGTGTTACTTGTTGGTACGTGGGTTGGGGGGGGCCCATGAGCGCTCAGTGCCCAGGGGCCCCTGGAGGTACTAATCCGGCCTTGGGCACACAGAGGTCAACTAGCAGGGACCTCCCACCTCCCCACACTTTAACTCCTCCATCTTTGCATAGAAGAACTCTGAGTATTATAATTATTAAGATTCCTGGAACATAAGCAACAGTTTGTCATAGATAACATGCAGAAGTATGATGAGTGTTTGTGAGCATTAGTGTGTGTGTATATATATATATATATATATGTGGTGACTGTGTGTTTTGCGGGTCAGTAGAGGATAACTGATGACTGCACTCGCTAATGCATCAGGATAACACGGGGAATGGAGGGGTGTGTGTGTGTGTTTTAATGCATTGACTTGGTTGGAGCTGGGAGACGCAGACGGGAGGCCAGAGTGAGAGAGATCAATATATCTTTGTGGTGCGGTGCTGGTGGTGGAGCCTTTCTCTTCATCTGCTTCTTACACTTTACCAGAAAAATCAAAGCAAGCATCAATAATAAAATCACAAATCTATTTTCAGTCTCTACGGCAACCATTCTTTAATAAGTGAGCCTCTGCGGGGGTTAATTTTACAGTGGATAAAGGTCAAGTTTATATTTTAGTTACCACTTTGTTGAGGAGTGTGGATCAGGTGACATCCACACACAACACAACACACCATGCATGTACAGCAGCTATTATGGGATGCATTAGGGGTTGGGCTTGAGTCTATTTATGTGCAATTATGTTTGTTCTTTTGTACATTTATGCTGGTGTAGTGAGCTTAGGGTCTAGTATATGTGTGAGCATGATGGTTCTTCTAAGCAGGCCATTAGGACACTAACAGGTTTTTAAAAGGTAGGCTTGGCGCTGCCTGCTGACACAATAGTCTGCTTCCTCTCAGTCAGACACCTCAGCAAGATCAAGCTAAACAATACCATGCTATCATATATGCAGCTCAATGTTGTTTACACATGACATTTATCTTTCAGATCATCCCAGTGGGCTGACAAGAATTGCATAGCAAAGCAAGGCTTTATCAAAATTCAATTAATAATGATAAATTAAAGATAAATTCTTGACTATTGCCATTTTAAGTAAAAGCAATTCCACCATACATACTCAATTACAAGTAAAATGCCATTGCATTCGAGATCTACCACTACATAAGTACTTAGGGAGGAGACAAAATATGTAATTAAAGTCTCAAACGTTGAAGAACTCGATTACTGACTTTGGCATTTGAAAAATTGATAGAGATAGTCGATAATCAGTAGATAAAAGTAAAACATTTGTTGTTGTGTAAAGCCATATTAAACCGAAACAAATCTAATCATGTACTTACCTCAACTTTGCAGTAAATGTACTTTGTAAGTAAGTGTACTATTCAGCGAACAATAATGTAGAAATGGGTTTAATGTTCACAGTTAGTGGGAATAGTCATGACTGAACCAAAACTAATTTAGACTACAGCGGAAACGATTTCCCAGACCTGTTCAACTAAAGTATTTTCTTGGAAGTTTAGAGCGTAAACACCACAAAACTGTTTACTTATCAGCAGAGACCAATTCCAAAAGAATCAAGACAGCCTCTGGATTACTGCTTTTAGAAAGAGAAGTAAGAGTGAAAAAAAGAGAGACAATGTGAGAGAGTGAAGATGTGAATGAAAGGTTGAATGAAGACAGATAATAGTTGGGGAAGTGAAACCATACGAGCGCCTACCTGAGCGATGGTACCTGGCTGCATTGTGGCCGCAGTGAGAGAGACGCCTCCTGGCCTCCACAGAGAGAGCGGCCATCATGGCTCCCATAATGCAACTGGAATAACACCACTAACAGGCTGCTCTGAAATACTCTAAATACTGCTGTAGATCCCGAGATTAGAGCAAAGTCTAAAAAGACACGATCCAGACTAAAAAATACTTTAACAGGCGTGAATCCGTTGATCAATGCTAAAAGTGCTCACCTCTCTCATCTCAGGGCAAAGCTTGAAAGTCTGACTCTCATGTGCCTACACAGACAACTGCCAAGCACTGTGGAAAAGGTGACAGGGGAGAGAGTGTTTCACAGCGTGTGTCTGTGCACGTGGCCACATTTGTGAATCTGTTTGAGTTTGTGACACCACATCGCAGTGAGAAGAGAGAGATGAAAAAGAGGAAGGATCAAAGCTTATGACCTTTCACATCACACACCTCCACGTTTCCTTTAGAAGAAGTCTGTCTGTCTCACTCCCTTTCTCTCGTCTGATCGTACTCCTACACATTGTTTCACCCTCTGTTATACAAATATCTACAATCCAGCCTCTATCCTCTATCTCCCAATACGATGCTTTCACAATACTACGCTGCCGATTCAATTATTTTTAGATTTATGTTAAAAGAAAATCAACAGTAGACCATGGGGATAATACTAAATGGTACTGTTCTACTATGAGAGTATAGATGGAAAAAATGCTTTGAGATTTTACAATTTAGATACGCATAACCCACAAAGTGTTGGTGAGGTTGATAATCTTCTTAATTTCTATCCTTTGTCAAGATAAACTCACACTGCTGAAAACAATGTATGTATGTGTCACTATACGATTGCCAGTTTCAAGTTATTTGAGTGTCTACTAGTGTTGTCACGACACCAACATTTTGGTTTCGATACCGATACCAAGTCAAGAATTGCGATTCCGATTCTTTTTCGATACTTTTCTTAAAAAAAGGGAAACAGTCTTAAATGTAATTATTGTGCTTTATTTCACACCAGAACCATAACACAAACTTTTAAACAATGAGAACAATAAACAAAATAAATGACAATAATTCATATTAAATCAAATTAAGCATCATCTCAAACAACTTTTTTGTTTTATAAAATATATATTTTTTTATATTTTATTAACATGTAATAGTACAGTAATATAAATAATTATTGACAAAATGTATATTGCAGATTGTAGCCACATTGGTAAGTTAGCTAAAAATATAGCCATATTAGACAGTTATCATTGCCATTAATTGCCTCGTCAAACTACGAAAATGTTCGTTTGTCACAAAATAAATTACACTTATTTGACTTAGATTTGAGGGCATGGGCTTGAGCATGATGTAATTATGTTATCTATCATAGGGGTTCCCAACCCCCGGAGGTGTTACTGCCAGGCCGTGAAATAGCTGTGAGTTTATCGTAATATTTGCAGAATTATAAATATATAAAAATATTTTATCATAATATTTTTTCAAAAAGTGTTTAATGTTCGCACCTATACCAGTAATATTATTTCATCCAGTAGCCTAGTTAATCTTTCACCAGATAACCGTTGAAAATGGCTTTTATGATGTTCCGAGGGATTCGGCGGCTCAGCCTGGTCTGAGCCTCTTGTGCGCACGAGAAAGTTACCGGTGCGCCAAGTAGGAAGAGGAGCGCACAGGAGACAACCGTTTAATTGCAGACTGTTATGTTTATGTGGGGAAATGGCCAACCCAGTCTCACAAAAAAATGTGTAATGACTACGTTGGTCCACAACGTAGGACGTAGTATTTCTACAAAAACGCCTCTGAAATTGTAAGATCCCTACGTTTTTTTTCACCATTCATTCCAATGGCTGGCGTCTATGTCACGTGATCTTCACATTTCTCCCTGCAGAAAAAAAAAACATGGCTGAACTTCGTTTTATTCTCGGTGTAAAATGCCTATTTTAAGGTTAGTTTGGCCATTAAAATGCCTTTTGATGTCATTTGATGCGAGAAATATGAGTTGTTATTTCAGATTATGTGTGCAGTTGATGTACATGATCTTTAGTTTGCTAGTTATTACGAAGATTACTTCAGGAAATTGTGTCTATACAACGTTTTCATTGTTACCAAGGTGGTTGCTAGGGATGCTGCTATCAATATTATTTATGTTATGTTGTGTAACTGTTTAATGGTGTTTCTTTATTGCTACCCCCTTCCCCGTCAAAGTATAGTGTTGGTCCACAGCGCAAACGCATTAGTTTAACAAAATCCGCATCTAAAATTGTGGCATAGATACATTATTTTCCCCTGTGCAATTCTCCATTTACTAAACAATAACACATAATTATCCTTGTGTTTATTTATTTGTTTGAATAATAAACACAAGTTGGAGTCCGTCAGGACAGAGGGTCGGAGCAGCTCATTTGCTTTACAGAATATTACACCCGGAAGTAAGTATTCTCTCCGCTTCGCTTGACAAACCCCGTGATAGTCCTCAAGCTCTGTAATTGGAGAGTGTTCCGAGCGTCGAACAGCACTTGAAATGGGATGGAACCACGACAGACTGTCCAAAACTGGATTTGAACGGGTCCACCCCGTCCCCCCCCTCCCTCACCCCCCCCTCAGAACTACACATGCTGGCTATTGTGTGTTTCGCAACATGTTCTATGGCACGTCTCTACTGGGAGTTGCAGTTTTCGTATTTCCCATAATAAGAAGTTGCCAGTATTAAACTGTGTACATCCCTGGAGGTTTAGGGGATAGGAAACACTCAAATTTAAAACATACAATTCATAAATGGGTGAAAATTGCTTGTGCCCATAACGGGCAGCATTAATATATACCCACATGCCAGCTAAGGTCAGAACTCAGAAGAGCTTTATTTAACAGCTGGTCTTATGTCTGTGACCCCTCCTGTTGTTAATTGATAAGCCTGAAACATGCACTTGTCAAGGTTCAGAGGCAAATATGGCAGTAGCCATCGATCATCTTAAGATAATATATAGTTTATTGATCCCAATCAGCATGTGTAACAGTTGTAAATATGCAGTGGTGTTTATTTGTAAATCATTTAGTATAATCCAGTGGTTCTCAAAGTGGGGGGCGCAGAGGCATGACAGGGGGGGGGGGGGGGAAATTATTGATTAGAAAATAATATGATACAGTACAGTACTATTACGTCTGGGTCTCTGTGTTTCATTAACGCTCGGCTCTGTGTGTGTGTGGAACGAGCCATTTTGTGTGCGTGCGCGAGAGAGAGAGAGCACACCGGTACCGGAGATCGTTGATGTTAGCTTCTGGTGCTAGCGAGCTACGCTAACGGATATAAGGAGTTTTTTCAACAACAAAGTGGAGACTGTCAGACTGAGAGACTCAGTGAGCTAAAGGACTCTCTCAGTGTTATCTCAGTGGGTCTCAAACGTTTTGGTCACCATTAATGTAAACAATTATTTCTGAGGCACACGTTTATATGATCATTATAGTTATAAAAAAATAAGAGAATAAATTAAAAACAAGTATGAAATACTATATGACATTAAAAAATGAATAAAGTTTAAAAGGGTGATTTGTAAAATATCCATAAAGAAATAGCAAATCTGTTTACAGTTCTGTTTCATATGGGTGTTGAGAGATGTATCCATAGATCTCTTAATTTTGCTCTCAAACTGCACCAGATTGATGCTTTTAACTTCAATATTTAAAAATCTTCCCGGGGGAGCTTGCCCCCGGACCCCCCTATGTGAGGTCCACACACCACCTATAAAAATAGCACTTGACCCCTGCTTACACCTATATGCCGTGAGCTGATTATCGAGCCTTCATTGTAACAGTCGCGGGTACATTGTGTATATGCGTGGGGAGTGTTGCAGTAGAAAATTCCACTGTAGCGACAGGTACATTAATGGGAAACCCTAAATGTTTGAGCACCCTCTATGAAATGTCAAGCTACCCCACAGCACCCCCAAAAGAAATCTCTGGCGCCTCCACTGAGCCTGACTATTTGTGTTGGGAGGGGGGCCCGACTTCTTTTTTTTTTCCAAAGGGGGGGCCTGACAGAAAAAGTTTGAGAACCACTGGTATAATCACACAAATTCTGTGTTTTATATTTAATAATTCTGTGTTCTTTATTTATTGATTGTTCAATACCTGAGAAGGCTGGAGATTAAAAACTTTGGTCGCAGGTTCCTCAACAGTGCATTACAAGACATCTATCAATATGTGTGTATACCTCCACCATTGAACTGTCGTATTCTGCACATTTCTTATACTATCTACATACATCTTATATAAGAGTATAATACATATGTATAATATCAGTTAAAATAAGTGCTTCAACATAGTTAACATTGCTGGAGGTATACACAACGTTTTTCATTCATTGCATAACTATACCTAGTTGTGTATATGATATGTCAATAAACCTTAGAAAATCTTGAAATCTTGAAAGGGATGTGCAAAATAGTCATTATATACAGTCTTTAATTAACTATTAGTAGAGAATAACGAGTAATGAATATACTTTATAGGGATCCTATTAATATCTAATAATAAAAATAATGAAATTCAATAACATGCTTTAACCACTAGGTGTCCCTTTATATCAGCTGTGCACGTTTATGGTGTAAATACAGCCTATCTACCAATTGGATCAAATATAAAAGTCAGCCGAATTAGTGTTGATACTGCAAGGAGACATATTGTGTGAAAAGAAATGTAAGATGTTGTTTAATTGCTGATATATTTATGATCCATGTCACGTTTTCAGTGTTGGCGGCAGTTCCTCATGTTTGTCTAGTCTTCTCATCAGGGCTCTATAAATAAAGAACTACGGCAGATATGTAATATTTAATGCAGCCGAACCGTGTATTACAATGCCGTTATGTGATGACCTCCAAAGAGAAAAGGAAGCACACTCGGAATAAAGTGTTTTCGGTCTGTTTCCGGTATTTGTTTATGACGATGTGATGTGAGATGTGAGACTGGAATTGCACAGGGGAAAATAACGTATCTATGCCACAATTTTAGATGCGGATTTTGTTAAACTAATACGTTTGAGCTGTGGACCAACACTATACATTGACGGGGAAGGGGGTAACAATAAAGATAACACCATTAAACAGTTACACAACATAACAGAAATAATATCGATAGCAGCGTCCCTAGCAACCACCTTGGTAACAATGAAAACGTTGTATCGACACAATTTCCTGAAGTAATCTTCGTAATAACTAGCAAACTAAAGATCATGTACATCCACTGCACACATAATCTGAAATAACAACTCATATTTCTCGCATCAAATGACATCAAAAGGCATTTTAATGGCCAAACTAACTTTAAAATAGGCATTTTACACCGAGAATAAAACGAAGTTCGGCCATGTTTTTTTTTCTGCAGGGAGAAATGTGAAGATCACGTGACATAGACACCAGCCATTGGAATGAATGGTGAAAAAAACGTAGGGATCTTACAATTTCAGAGGCGTTTTTGTAGAAATACTACGTCCTACGTTGTGGACCAACGTAGTTATTACACGTTTTTTTATGAGACTGGGTTGAAATGGCAGTGCATACATTATTTGAGATATATTTCAAACTCAGACTTCATTTCAAGGACATGTCGGCCAGGGGTGTAGAGCTATATGTTTATTTTATTAGGCTTTCTTTTTAATGACTGATTTTAAATGCCATTTTCTTAATGTCTTTCATTTTTTTGTAAAGCACTTTGAATTGCCTTTTGTTGAAAAGTGCTATATAAATAAACTTGCCTAGCCTTGCCTTTGTTTAAGCACCGGATTGGCAAAACAGGAGAGTAAACCAGTCTGCCTTGATCTATGAATTCATGTCCGGGACTCTCACGGTATCTGCTGCCCGCAGCTGTTTTATGGAAGGAAAACCTCCTTCACTTCATGAAATGGCTGCAGGCAGCATCAGGAGGCAGCGGGACGTGTAACTCCGCTTCTGAGAAGTGCAGCACCAGCGCGCCGAGAGCTGTGCCTTTTTACGCACCGCCTTTGCTGTGTTTACCTTAATCAGAACAGCGAGTGACTGCAGACTGATACGTGTTAACCACACACACCTCTACACACACATCGAACTGCCCGATTACTCCCCCTTTTATTAGTTTTATGAAGGAGATGTCCAGTCACCAAGGCGCATGATGTGTGTGTGTGTGTGTGTGTGTGTGTGTGTGTGTGTGTGTGTGTGTGTGTGTGTGTGTGTGTGTGTGTGTGTGTGCGTGCGTGCGCGCGTGTGTGTGTGTGTGTGTGTGTGTGTGTGTGTGTGCTCTGCTCAGCTCAGCTCTGTGATTGTGTCTGTCCGACACCGGCATTTGTTTTCAAATGACCATGAACAGTAATTTACACACATCTGGCTAACTCCATAGGTAGCCTATATGCGGGTGTTCCCAAAATAAATTAGTTTAATCTTAATCTCGATGAAGTGCTAAATGCTGTCGGACGTGCACCGGAAACAAATGCCAGTGTCACACACACACACACACACACACACACACACACACACACACACACACACACACACACACACACACACACACACACACACACACACACACACACACACACACACACACACACACACACCTCCTTCATAATGCGCCTTCACCTCGTTTTCCCATCACTGGATTATCCGTAAATTGTGGTGATTGACATTATTCACCCACGGATCTATAGGTTGGGGTATTGTTCCGCACGGACATTTTAGTGAGCCGGACTTCCTGTTTCCGCCGGTCTTCGCTTCCCGGGCATGAAGTTGTTTACATGTGTGTTCAGATGCTAAATAAAAGTCTAGCTTGTAACTTTGATACCCCGCCTCCGACTCCCGTCTCTCGGCACTACATTGGTGACCCCGACATAAGTCTCGTTGAAGGATCCGAGACTGAACCGAGCATGGCAAGTAACGCCGTTTTTTTCAAACTGCCGGAGTTTTGGGAGACATCTGCGGCTGCATGGTTCGCTCAGGCGGAGGCTCAGTTCGCCCTCCGCGGAGTGACTGACGACGCAGCACGCTATTTTCACGTCGTTTCGGTGCTGGGGAGCTCCACTGCGACCCGGACGGTGGGCTTTATTAGATCTCCTCCTGCCCAGGATAAATATGCAGCGTTCAAGGCTTTCCTGCTAAAGACTTTTGAGCTGTTACGGTCGGAAAGGGCCCGACGCCTGCTCGCTATTCATAGCCTGGGGGACAACAAGCCTTCTGACCACATGGAGATGATGCTCAGCTTGCTGGGTACGGAAGAACCTAATTTTTTGTTCATAGAACTGTTTCTTCGGTACATGCCGCCGCATGTACAGACAGCGCTCGCTAACACGGCTATTACTGAGCCCCACGCTTTGGCCGAAGAAGCCGACCGGTTCTTCCTGGCAACCCAGCGTTTTGCCCGACGTCAGCAACTCCAGTCCTGGCCTGTGTTATTACCATACGGGGCGAAAGTGAAGATGTGCCGTCATCCCTGCACCTACAAGGTAACGGGAAACGCCAAGGCCTGCGCTCGGTAGTGGCCCGCGAGCGTGGGCACATCCAACCGGCTCCTGTTCATCAGGGACACCCTCTCTGGTCGCAGACACAGGAGCCCAGCGGAGCGTCCTGCCGGCTACCGTGGAGGACGCTGCCGGTGGAGGCCACGGCCCACCTTTAACGTCCGCTAACGACACCCCTATTCGCACCTATGGCACAAAGACAGTGGACCTGGGGTCAGCGGTTTACAGTTTTTCTCAATCGCTAAACCCACTATTTAGAATCAAAATTCCTTTCATCAAACCAACAGCACAGCAATCAAAACAGAAACACACTTGCCATAACTCTGAATATCTTTTGCAAAATGCACTTACATGACCAAAACTGAAAATACTGGTCACAAAAAAGAATAAGTCGATCGAAACAGAACAAATTGTCCTCTAATGAGACAAATGTGTTTTCATAACTGAAACTCCGGTCACCATAATAACACATTCTACCATAACAATATACATTTCTTGCAAAGTGCTCTAAGGCACTCAAAACTAAAAATACCCCTTCCAGAACCAGATACCTTCTCCAAAAACAAACATGTGTCAGCTCATTAGAAGACTATTTGAACAGTCATTACTAAGTGGCACACTAAATACTGACTACAATCATCAAGACACAAACCTCAAGCTATCGATATTGGAAACTGAACGGAAAACTGACAAGTTGGGAGAAACAAACTTACATATAGGAAAAACAGTATGTTACTGTAACTATTTCATTGTTTTTATTGTCTCATTTTCAGAAGAGCACCGTAACAGAAACAAAAGATGAATAGCAATACACTGAAAAAAAATAACACGGGTAAATGATGTAAATCAGCAGTAAAGCAGAGAATGATATCTATATAGCTTTACTGATCTGCTCTTTGGCCTCTGTCTGGCCACATAGCCTCATCTACGTCACAGCGTATGTCTTCCCTTGCAAGGCAGCGTGGGAAATATCTCCTTGCGTGTCGACACCACCCTTGACAGGATTCCGCAGAGATGTCCCGACAGCCAGCATTCTTTGCGTCCAAAAGGGATGAGGATGATGGTCATAAACCTTCCATCTCCAGGCAGAGAAGAACTCCTCAATGGGGTTTAGAAATGGGGAGTATGGAGGGAGGAACTCCATGGCCATGTGTGGATGAGCCTCAAACCATGCCCTCACGTCACGAGAGTGGTGGAATGCCACATTGTCCCATATGACCACGTGAACCGACCTCACTTGATCCCTCTCTTCTGGTGGCACAAGTCGGTCATACAGGACATCCAGGAAGGCAAGGACACGTTGCGTGTTATATGCTCCCATTAGAGGGATGTGAGCAAGGACGCCTTGTGTCGAGATAGCCGCACACAATGTTATGTTTCCTCCTCTTTGGCCTGGAACAAAGACTGTTGCTCTGTGGAGAGGTTGAAGCCTGCTTCATCCACATATAAAAAAACATGTGGTAATGCATTGCCTTCCAGCTCCATCATTCGCTAAAGAAAATGAAACAAACAGAGGACCGTTTTACATTACTGTAAGCAGTCTGACATACTAAAAATATAGGCAAGCCATCACTGTGATTGAGGTCCTTACCTGTACATACCGGTGCCTTAACTCCTTCACACGGTCAGAGTTGCGTTCAAAAGGAACCTTATAGATCTGTTTCATTCTGAGGTGGTGCCTCTTTAACACCCGGTCAATGGTTGCAACACTGATAGATGGAATGTTACTGAAGATATCCTGGTCTGCAATTATTCTGGCCTGAATCTCCCTTAAGCGGATTTCATTGTTGGCCACAACCATATCAACAATGGCAGACTCTTGTTCTGGAGTAAAGGCCTTTCCTCTGCCACCAGAGCGGGGTGCTCTTTCAGTTCTATCAATACATATTTTAGAATGTTATGTACTGTAATATAAAAACAGTGATCATAAAAATAAAAATACATAAAAAATACATAAAAATAGAAATGCATGAAGTGCTGTAAAAAAGGGTTACAGTAGCTTACCTATTTCCGTGCCTGAAGATCCTAATAATGGATGCCACTGTTGATCTCCGTATATTGGGCTGAACCCTTTGGCCAGCCTCACTGAGGGACATGCCATGGTTTATGACGGGGTCCACAATAGTTGCACGGGTGTTGTCCGAAACTACTGTTCGCATTGGTCCCCTTTCAACTCTTCCACCACGCATACGTACAGCCCTCCCTCTTCCTCTCTGAACAACAGGGTTCCCTCTTCCTCTGTGAACAACAGGGTTCCCTCTTCCTCTGTGAACATCAGCCCTCCCTCTTCCTCTCTGAACAACAGGGTTCCCTCTTCCTCTCTGAACAACAGGGTTCCCTCTTCCTCTGTGAACATCAGCCCTCCCTCTTCCTCGCTGAACAACAGGGTTCCCACTTCCTCTCTGAACATCAGCCCTCCCTCTTCCTCTGTGAACATCAGCCCTCCCTCTTCCTCGCTGAACAACAGGGTTCCTTCTTCCTCTCAGAGCTCCTCTACCTACTCGATCAGCCATTTTGTTCACACAAATATCTTACTGAAGTGAGAGAGGTCTTTTATAGGATTCTCACTAATTACAATTACTATAGGAAAGTCATTGATATCAGCTAACAGCAACATCATTACTGTAAGGTATACAGTACATTCCATTCGGTTACCTTTTTCAATGGGGTGATTGACTGATAACAAGTGTTAATATTTTGCACATCAAGTGTCAATTAGTGTAGCTATGGTCTACGTTTATGAGGAGTAAGTGTTATCCACTGTGAGAAGATTATTTTGTTTTGTAGACATGAGTTACACAAAAGATTTTTGATGTTTGTGTAGAGAATTGTAACTTCAGTTAGAGAATTGTGTGATCTGTTTTGCAAAACACTGCTTAGCATCTGCATTTTGTGTGATATCAATGATAAATGGTATACTGTTGTAGAGAAATGGTTTTCTGTTTCGATGGCTGTGCTGTTAGTTTGATAAAAGGAATTTTGATTCTAAATAGTGGGTTTAGCGATTGAGAAAAACTGTAAGTGGGATTTCGTCACGGCTGACATCTCCTTCGCTCTCCTCGGCGCAGACTTCCTGTGCGCTCACGGACTGCTGGTGGACGTCAAGAACAGATGCCTGGTGGACGCACTGACGTTTGCCTCGTTCACGTGTACCCGCAGCGAGGCGTCATTCAGCGGGCTCTCCAGCTCACTCTCACAGGGCGACAAGTTCCAGCATCTTCTCAGTGAGTTTCCAAACTTGACGCAGCCCACCTTTTCCGCTGCCACTACCAAACATAGGGTAGAGCACCACATTGACACTGAAGGCCCCCCTGTCTACGCTAGGGCCCGGTGGCTCAACCCTGACATGCTGGCAGTCGCCAAGTCGGAGTTCGTCAACATGGAGCGTCTGGGCATCATCCGCCGCTCAGACAGCCCTTGGGCTTCACCGCTTCACATGGTCCCTAAATCAGCCGGTGGCTGGTGACCGTGTGGTGACTTCCGCCGCCTTAACGACGCCACTACGCCAGACCGCTACCCGGTCCCTCACATCCAGGACTTCTCTGCACACCTGGCGGGCAAGCTGGTTTTCTCCAAGGTGGATCTGGTGCGGGGCTACCATCAGGTTCCGGTGCACCCCTCGGACGTCCCCAAAACTGCGGTAATTACGCCGTTTGGGCTTTTCGAGTTCCTGCGTATGCCGTTTGGACTTAAGAACGCAGCTCAGTCTTTTCAGCGGCTGATGGATTCAGCGCTCAGAGACATTCCATTCATCTTCGTCTATTTAGACAACATCCTGGTCGGCAGCTCCTCCTCCGAAGAGCACCAGGCACATCTCCGGGTCATTTTCGCGAGGCTCAACCAACACGGCTTGATTATCAACCCAGCGAAGTGTCAGTTCGGGTTGTCCTCCATCCATTTCCTCGGGCACCTCATCAGCAAGGATGTGGCCGCCCCCTTCCTGTCGAAAGTGGAGGCCGTGTCTGCCTTTCCACGACCGCCTACAGCTCGGGCGCTCCGAGAGTTCCTCGGGATGGTGACGTTTTATCACCGGTTCATCCGCCGGGCGGCCCACACCATGCGCCCGCTGTACGAGGCCCTCAGGGACAAGTCCCCCGGCCAGGCCATAGACTGGACGGCTGAAAGGGAGGTCGCTTTCAACGCCACCAAAGCCGCCCTGAGTGAAGCCACCATGTTGGCTCACCCGTCACACAGGGCCCCCATCGCTATCATCACCGACGTGTCTGACTACGCAGTGGGCGCGGTGCATGAACAATGGGTCGACGGCGCCTGGCAACCGCTCACCTTTTTCAGTCGCCAGTTGACTCCCAGGGAGCGCAAGTACAGCGCTTTCGACAGAGAACTCCTTGGTCTCTATTTGGCAGTTCGCCACTTCCGTTTCCTGCTGGAAGGCCGGGAGTTTGTGGCGTTCGTGGATCACAAGCCACTGACCTTCTGCATGTCCAAGGTGGCCAAGCCGTGGTCCGCCCGACAGCAACGCCAGCTTTCGTACATCTCCGAGTACACCACGGACATACGACACATCGCTGGCAAGGCTAACGTGGTCGCGGACTGCCTCTCCAGAGCGGTCATCGGAGCTGTGTAGCTGGGCCTCGATTACCTCTGCATGGGCGCTGACCAGGCCTCTGACCACGACTGGCGTCGACCCGTTTTTGAGGCGGTTCACAATCTTTCCCACCCCGGTAGGAAGCCGTCCGTGAAGTTGTTGTAGTTCGTGTGGCAGGGGCTTAAGAAGGACGTGAGGTCCTGGGTCGACTCGTGCGTGGCCTGTCAACGGGCCAAAGTCCACCGCCATACTAGGGCCCCTTTTGAACTTTTTGCAGTTCCTGAGAGGAGGTTTGACCATGTCAATGTCGACCTCGTAGGTCCGCTTCCCCCCTCTCACGGCTTCACCTACCTGTTTACGATGGTGGACAGGACGACCCCCTCGCCTCGACATCAGCTTCCGACGTCGCCCGCGCTTTCATCGGCACGCGCTTCGGGACCCCGTCTGACCTCTCCTCTGACCGCGGTTCTCAGTTCACCTCGGAGCTGTGGAATACTGTTGCTGTGGGTTTGGGGGTCAAGCTGCACCGCACCACCGCATATCACCCCCAGGCTAACGGATTGTGTGAGCGGTTTCACCATTCCATGAAGGCGTCACTGCGTGCCGGCTTGACAGGCGGCAACCGGGTGCATAAGCTCCCGTGGGTTATGCTCGGCCTCAGGTGTGCCCCCAAAGAAGACCTGCAGTCCTCGTCGGCTGAGCTCGTCTATGGCCAGACGCTACGGGTCCCCGGGGAATTCATTCCCACTGCGCCCTGGTCTGCAGCCGGGCAGCGCTCCTCCCTGCTGGAGACCGCCGGGACATTCACGCCCGTCCCCATGTCGCAGCACAGCAACCCAGCTTTCCGGGTGTCCCCCGGATTACGGTCGGCAGATTTCGTTTTTATTCGCCACGACGCCCACCGCGGTTCCCTGCGGCTCCCTTACGACGGTCCGTTCAGGGTCATACGTCACGGGGACAAAAGCATGGTGGTGGACGTTAGTGGCAGGCCTGAGACTGTGTCCGTTGATCGGATTAAGCCTACTCACATGGACATTTCCAGGCCGTTGGAGTTGGCTCTGCCCCCACGTCGGGGCCGCCCTCCCATGGCCCGCCCCCTGCCCCCTGTGGGGATGCCCTCGCCCTCGTTGGCGCCCCTGCCCTCGCCTGCGGCCCCGCCCTCCTCTGCCCCTGTGGTCCGTACACGCCGGGGTCGGGTGGTACTTCCTCCCAGGCATGAGGATTTTGACTATGGGTGAATACTGGGGGGGCTTGTGTGGTGATTGACATTATTCACCCACGGATCTATGGGTTGGGGTATTGTTCCTTACGGACATTTTAGTGAGCCGGACTTTCTGTTTCCGCCGGTCTTCGCTTCCCGTGCATGAAGTTGTTTACATGTGTGTTCAGATGCTAAATAAAAGTCTAGCTTGTAACTTTGATACCCCGCCTCCGACTCCCGTCTCTCGGCACTACAAAATCATACAAACAAAACCAAAACGTTGATTTATCTGTTTTCCCGTTTTGGTTTAAAAACTGAATAACATCGTTTTTTTGGTTTTCCGAAAAACCAAAAACGACACCGGTTATTTTTTAAACGTTGTTAATATGTTTTGGATGCATATTGTTCTATTATTTGTTCAGGCTGTCAAATTGACAACCGGTCCGCGATTTTTTTTTTATGTATCTGCCGGTCCTTGGCACAATAAAGGTTGGGAACCCCTGATCTATTACATTCGCTAACCTGTCTGTCTTTAAATTCTTTAAACAGCTCTGGATACCGGTCGGCGGGTGCTTAGCCAAGTTTGATGTGTTGGCTCCCTTGGTTTGCAGGGATCTAAAACATTTCTCACAGACAGGCCTCGTGGTGTCCGTAGGCTTGCCCTCACTGTCAGAAAATATAGCTCAAATACTTCCAAATGTAGCTTCTGGCGTCTTTTTTGTCAACAAGCCGAGGCGCAGCGGCAGTTGCACTCCCACTTGCAGCCATGCTTCTCGTTTTCTCACATGCTCTGGCAGCTAGAGTGTGGCCGAGTGCACTAGAGAGGGGAGGCACTTAGAACGTGCTTGAGAGGGGCGGGACTGCAGGCACGGCTGCAGTGCAGGGAGTGGAAGCAGAGCGCTGAACACACACGGCTCTTATTAAAACAGCGCTTTCTCACCGGAGTACTTTTCCCAGTCATTCTTAAAGTACCGATACTAATGAAACGGAGGAATCGTACCGTTTTTAACGGCAGGGTATCGCGGTACCTTTCAAGTATCGGTACACCGTGCAACACTAGTGTCTACACACACTTGATATGAACAGACTTTACAACCCTCAATCAGACCAGAAAATAATAAATAAATATCTAAAAAAGAAGAATGGTTTAGTGCCATGTTGATACCCTATTGTATAAAGAAGAGGAACTGTTTGGTTAAAGCAGGGGTGTCAAACTCAATTTCATCGCGGGCCACATTAGAATTATGGTTGCACTCAAAGGGCCGGTGGTAACTTTAAGACTATATAAATAAATATACATAGATAAATATAGATAATAAATATAAATAATGTATAATTTTACAATATTTCCTCTGCATTGGATTATTATTGGATAGGGTAATAACTTAATAATTAACTATGTCTGAAAGCAGAAGTCTAGGGCAAATCATTGCAAGTCTCTTCATTGCGTATGTCACAAAATGAGATGCATTGTAGGACATGTAGTTTATGGGCAACGTTCTCCTGTAAAGCGGCACGTAACATTTTAATAAACTTATTATATTCTTTGCAAGCTCTTGTGGGCCACATAAAATGAAGTGGCGGGCCGGATTTGGCCTCCGGGCCTTGAGTTTGACACCCCTGGGTTAAAGTATTGAAACATCACAGAAAATACATTTTGTATGGAAGAATTTAAAGTCAAGGACTGCTGTTTCTAATATTAATGCTAAGCTAAGCTAACCAACTGCTAGCCTGTTAAGCCCCAATCCTGTTTTTCAGGTCTCAGGCTCGAAAAGGACATTTCCAGAACAAATGACCATAACTACACTTATAAAAGTGGAAAATTAATAATCTTTTTCATCAAAGTAATGATAAACCTGTGAGTTGGGTGTAGAAAAGTCAGAATAAATATAGATGTTTTTTATTTTAAAGAAAATTCTATTTGAACACACCCTTGGATGATGGGTTAGTAGACTAAAAGCTTTAGGAATCCAAAGTACAACATATAATAATAAGTACCCTGTATAAAGATTGATAAAAAAACAAGTGACATTTTACCTTTTTAGAGAGGTTTAGCAAAAAAAACTCCACCTCTGGGGTCATTTGGGTGGAAATGGGTGTATTTGCTGTTTCTCTGGAACCCATTGGTCGATTTTGATGATTGACAACTCTTTTAAACCGTTAGAGCCAATAGAATCGAAGGGGAATTTCCACATACACACACACGTTACCATTGAGAAATGAGAGCTATGCACATGCAGTTTGCCCAAAGTGAAACCTATTTTACGCTCTGAAATCTGAAAACTTAAAACTAGGTTTATTGCTGATGGATTATCAGAAATAATTTCAAAGTGACACAGACACATTGGATTAACCTATGGATTAACCTTCAGCAGCGTTGTTATCGTTTTAATGCCATTGAAGACAACTTTTGATCAGAATAACAGCTAAGGTAAGAAATGTGCCGTGTTTGCTACCTAATGCCACGTGTTGTCTGTTTTTGTTTCTCATGTCACGAGTTTTGATCATGGAGTGATGATACTGATACCTATCGAATCTGTGTAATCTCACGATGCTAATCGGTGGGTTGGATGTGCATTTACGATAAGTAATAAGGGTTTTATACCGTGAGTTCTGTGCCAACAGCGTTAGCATTTTTTCGCTCAGGGCTAATTCAGGCTCAGCGTTAGTCTTGTGTTTTTTTGTGCTAAAAATGGTTCATATAATCAGTTAGCTGAGTTTCTTCCCGTTACATGGATATGAAACATTCATACTTTATTAAATCTTAAGAAGCCCTCATACACTGTTGCTTGCAGATGTTGTGGTTTCTCCCCCGCCCGCGGGGGAATGGGGTTTTCAACAGACACATTTGAGAGTGGTATTGATCTCATCATCTAACTCTCAGGAAAAACGTTTCAATTAAGACATCTGAGAGTGTATTGTACAGTACATTACTATTACATATATTTTTCTTTGATTGTGGTCACTGGGCGATTCATGCTCTATGTCCATAGAAACACTGTTATGAAAGATTGAAGCTAATGGAGTCTGTCTTTATTTTCCACACATCCTGTTTGTAATTACTACTGGTGGGTGGATTATATGTTTTCAACTACAATTACATTTACAGTAAATATTTATGATGTATGGATTATTTATTCCTGTATTAGACATTTGAAGGACCCTTACTGTACTGTCTGGTAGTGCAGTTTAGTACATGTCTCCAATATTATACATGTTGTAGCTGCATGACACACTGCAGAAAAGTATAGTTTGTTGTTTATAAAATGTCAAATATAGCCTATATTTAAAAAAAAAAAAGCATGGACAGGCAAAGCTTTGCCATTTTTGCTTAAGGAATGTATTCGAAAGTAATTGCAGCTTGTTGTCACATAGTTGTTGTTTGAGGACATGAATAGGCAACAGATAGTAGTACACAAATTCAAGGAAAAATGAGTGGGTTTCAGTTCACGAAAAGGAATATTCTCTAGTTTTTTTACTCTTCTATGATTGTAATTTGAATGTCTTTGATTTTTAGACAGTTGGTCGGACCAAATCCAAATCCAAAGAGATCACATTAGACCCGGAGCATGTGTAAATAGCAGTATTTCCATATACTCAGATTGTACAGATAATCATCAGTTTCTGCTGTCTGATGTACAATAACATAGATCCCCCTCAGTCATTTAATATTGCCTCTGCCCACTAGAGGACGCTGTACACCATAACACACACAGCAGAAAAGAGAGAAAAGAAAAGGAAATGAAACATGAGCGAATGGATCAAATTATTCAGACTATTCCAAGATCGTGTAAGAGCTTACTTAGCTTCTGCTGGGACTTGTCACATAATCAGTTTCTACATTTTAAATGGTAATTATTCATCAGGACCAACTAATACATGGATACAACAAGCAGCCACAAAGACATATAATATGAAAAGACTTCAGCATGAGCTCACCTATTATTATTCTCTGAAAATCCATGCTACAGCATGTAGTCATGCATGAGTCAAAACAAATTATAAATATCTGTTTATACCATCTATTCGTAATGCTTAAGTCTTACCTAAACAACCTACTCCAGGGACACATCATGAAAGAAATGTCCTCACTCTCTCCAAACTCAGTAAACAACAACAATTTCCCACCGGGGCCTCTCCACTTAAAACTTTCTACAAGAGCCACAGGAAGAAATCTCTGCCACTCAACTGTGTGATATGTTCCAATTAAAACCAAACCCAGTCTCACTTCCCTATGAGATTATCTCCTTTTCATAAAACCACCTCAGCCCGGCAGGTTCAAAGCCAATCGTACCTGTGTAATTAAAACTGGGGCTTCTTAATCAAAGCTTATTTTTCTCCTCTTCCTTCCTTTTGGTTGCTGCCTCATCCTCTCATTTATTTTCAACCAACACCATTATATCTTTACTTCTCTCCCTCTTTGCAACCCAGAAGGTAGAATAAGGTTTAAGTAATGGATCGTTGGAGACCTGAACCCCGACCTCAGCAGGATTACGTCATGGAGATCAAGCTGTCTGGACGAGAGTATGATGGAGTGAAGCAGAAATGACGAGGGCTGAGCATAAATCATCAGGTCCTTTCTCTACAGAGGACGTGTAAACTTTCTGCACACATTTGAGGAGAATCAGGGACAGAGAAAACAGCGGGGGATAAAAGACAGAAAAGGAATGATGTTCCACATAAAAAAGGCGTGATTGTGGATAAGGAGAAAACGGCGTGGATGAATGAGTGCTGATTCAGCCATCAGTGGCTTGATGAGCCGATGTGTTCGTTGGATGGAAGGATAGACTTACATCGAATCGATGATGAACGGAAGGACATGCAGATTAACTCAAGAAGGATAGACTGGGGAAAAGATGACCAGGGGCCTCATTTATAAACGGTGCGTACGCTCAAAAGATGGCATGCGCCAGTTTCTTGACTCCACTCCGGAGGGATTCCCCGATTATTTCTTACAGTTTCTCATCAAGGGGGTGTCTCCTGTCCCCGGTACAAACACACTGCCTGAGGAAGGCTATGTGTATTTTTTTTGTCATTAACCTTTTTCGGACCACTTATTCATTTATTTTGGTGACGGTCCGACCTCCATACTGCTGCTCTGGTTCAAACTGCATCCACCAAACAATATGATTTATCTCGACCTCCCCAAAATAACCAAAACCTGACACGGTGTGAGATGTCTTTTTTAGCTGTTCTGTCGTCATTTCCCATGGGAGCCTGCCTGCAGACCTCCACTCTCAGGACAGTTCCGGTGCAGACCTCCACTCTCAGGACACCTCGGCTGCAGTCGGATAGTTTAAAAATCAGCTCCTAAATTCTAACCCTATCTCCTATTTCTTGACCTCTGAGTGAAACGTCACGGGGTTAAGGGATAGTGGATAGGAGAATTCAAAAGGACTTAGGAGAAGAGACTGCGGTACTTTAGAGAATCCGAATGCACTTTCACTATCCGACGTGTTTATGATGCGCCAGCGGACGTCATTTTGTGCGTCTGCTGCTGTGGGGGAACTATGGAAACTACAGTTTTCTATAGCGTACTACAACATGGATGTTTAATAAGAACTAGGGACGACTGTAAACTCATCTAGACTCTGCGCCGTGCTCTGATGCTGCTGCTTTGCTTTATGAACGTGGACAACAGAGAAACATATTCTTCATGACCAAAGTTGGAATTGAAATAAAAAAGGAAAGTGAAACTTATGCTCGTCACCCTCTCCCTCCGGTCCACATTAATACAAATGATCCCAATACGACGTATGATTGTATGAACTAAAGATCTAAAAATCAATACAGATGTATTTATTATAAACGTTAGTCCTTAACATAGATCACTCACTGTGTATATCACCATTCAAGCATCTTTTAAAAGTTGAACAAACCCCACACAGCTCAGTAAAGACTGAAATGTTGACTTTATTTGATAATTTCAGTGAAAACTAACGTTCATATTTCTCTTTTTGATTATAATACTGATGAACGTTCAAAACAAAGCACTTTGGCAACTTACCACCTATGTTTTAAAAAGCTTAATAAGCACCGTAACTCTCATGATATCATTTCTCGGTCATAATCGGTTGTTTCCGTGAACGGCCGACTGTTGAGTGACGGCAAATGCTGCGGCTGCAAGGCATTGTGGGGCAGCATTTTCGCTTCTCCTGTCGGTTAGGGAGGTCCAGTGGTTCCTAAGCTAAAGGAAGTTTGAAACCTCCTTTCCTATCATTCTCATCATTCTAGAGAATTCGAACGGCACTTATCATGGCTGCCACTGAGGGACTTCCGGGTCATTTCACTCCTTTAGGAAGGTTCCTAAGCTAAATGGACTATTCGACTTCAGCCCTCCACTGTCAGTACAGGAAGTGACGATTCTGACGCGTTTTTTCCCGCCCACCGAAGGACTCGTTTGATGGAAGTTTTCAAATCACAATGGAGACTCATTACGGAGGTGATGAGTCCGACCACCGTGCACTACCTGGGACATTGCCCGGTCTCGGGTGTCCCCGGCCTGTGTCCAGCCCCCCCCCCCCCCCCACACTCATCCATATATTAACGGATTTTGACCATTTTTGTTGCATTTTTCTCCTCTCCTCTCACTGATCGAATGGCAAACGCGATCCACTGTCGGAGGGCCTCCGCGCCGGCCGATATTAATCGTGACCAAGACGCACCATCCAGGCGTCCCACAGGTCCCGCAGCGGGGTGGAGGTTCCCAGCTGGAACCACCCCAGCTCCGCCGCGGTGCACCCGGCAAACACGGTTGTTTCTCGAACCTTCCACTGTTGTCTAGCGGGTGTAACTAAAATACAAGATGTCGTATTTATATATATAAATAAATAAATATATCTATATAGATAATAAATGTCAGTGCTATTTTATGTTGTATTAGCGTGCATTTCCTCTTCGGAAAGTGGTGCTGTACTGAGAGTAAACATTACAAGGTGTCCCTATTTTTATATATATCTATATATACTTTATGTATATAATATGTGTCAGTACGATTTTCCTGTTCGGAAAGTGGCGCTGCGGCTGTACTGATAGTAGGCTTGTTTGAGACACATTGCGGCTCGCCTCGAAAGTAGACGAGAGTAGCCGATCGCAGCCGGGAGAGGTGTCAAAAAGCTCGTCTTAAGTCGGACGGCTCGGACTCGGAGTCGGCTTGACTGGCTGGGTTTGCAATGGCGGAAATTGCGTTGGCGTTTTTCGTTGCAGATGAAGTGGATACAATAGAAATGCTCCTCCCTCTTAATGTTTGCAAAACTGATAGGTGGACAGGCTACAAATGATCAGTCCCTTCAGATCCGCACACATGAAGCTTAATGAGCATGAATTGAACAGACCTGCTGCTGTGTTAATTCTTTAGCTGCCACTTTAAGCTTTATGATGTGTACAACATGGATGCAATTTGATTTAATCTTGCCATTTTAAATGATGTATTCAATAAATAAGGTTAAACCAAATCATTACATTACAATATATTTTATTTGAATGATTTGGTTTAACTTAAAGAGAAACTTTATTGTTATTGCACATATTACAGGTACTGAGACAACGAAATGCAGTTTAGCTTCTAACCAGGTGCAACAAGCAGTGAAGTGGAAAGTAATGTTCACAATCTACAGAATAACATATATAATGAATTGAATGATGAATAAACAGTGGGGTATGAATACACTAGATATCAGCCTGTGAGCAGTATGAACAGTGTGTATGAATACACTAGATATCAGCCTGTGAGCAGTATGAACAGTGTGTATGAATATGCTAAGATATATAAAGTATGAAAACGGTAAGCAGTATAGTATCAAATATATAGATATTAATTTCATGATGATAAACATTGTGGAACAATGATGAAAAATGGGAATGGATGTGGCGACGTAAAACTGACACAAAACAACAACAAACTTTTGCCAGCCAATTGGAGAGTTTCATCAGCAGCACGTGGTAAAAACCACCAATGAGCGCTCAGCTCGAGATACCAGCGAGCCGTTTCCCATCAAGCATTTCGTTTCCGCAGCTCGTGGAGAGCAACTGCGCCAACTCGCCTCACCTCGCTCTCAAGGCTGCGGGCGTCTTTGTCCTGCGAGATTTCAAAGTCTCATGTGGGCGAGCCTCCAGAGCAAGTCGGACAAAATGACTAACCATCATGCAACGCACTAGCAAGACGTTGATCGCAACTGCGCAGGTCTTGGAAAGTGGCACTGTACTGATAGTGGTGATTTTATTTTGGAATTCTTAGCGTGCACTTCCTGTACTGACAGTGGAGGTGTCCTGAGAGTGGAGGTCTGCACCGGAACTGTCCTGAGAGTGGAGGTCTGCAGGCAGACCCCTCTCTCATTTCCTGCGATCTTCTTCATGCAGTCAGTCAAAATGAATGAATGAATGGGCGTTTCTTTGACTATTTATAGGCAAATATGGGCGTTACGCGAAGCCCGCAAAAAGCTGAGCCGCATTTCGAGTTAATTGTGATTTATAAAGGGAAACCGGCGTAGGATGTGCCGTACACAAGTCCTGTGCCGGTACGTAGTCTTTTATGAATCGGAAAATGTCTGTGCGTATTTACAGTATTTGCTTTGTCCTACGTAAGCAACCTTCTCACGTCAATCCTACGCAAGGCTTTATAAATGAGGCCCCAGGACAGTTATTAGGATAAAAACCTTATCTTGAAAAAAGTTCCATATAAAAAGTTTACTATTTTCAAACTGAAATCAAAAATAATATTTGATAAAAGGAGAAATGAGACTCAATATGAATCAGGAGGCGTAAACCTTTCTCTGACTTGGAATGAATTAAAGTAAAACAAAGGAAAAGTCAAAACTATCATAGTTTTGCAGTAAACAGTCATTGAGTACAGTTGAGGTGCATTATGTTTTAGGTGCTTTTATTTTGGGGTAATATGTTAGAATAGAAACATTAATACATTAATTAACACTTCTCATATTGTAGATCATAATAAATCTAACTGTTTGTTGGCCCTTATAGTTGGGGGTCCCAGGCAGTGCCTACCTGCCTAATGGTTACGTCTGCCATTTACGTTTTCACACAAACTTTGTCACAGATATTATTTAAACATAAACAAATTGATAACAAACAATACCGGCAATTGGAAACATCTTTCTGTATTTCATTAAAGGTTCTATCAATAACAGCTTTTTCGATTTTGTTTCAAGAAGAAGAGAACAACCAGCTGTAGAATAAACGTTCAAAAGTACCTTGTACTAGCGTCCCAGAGATGAAGCCAAAGAAGCAGCGCAGCAGCTTAATGATCTCCTTTTCACACTCTGCTCTGCATGCATTCATCCTCTAAACTCGGACCACCCGGACCACCGGCACCAAAAAGTATAAAAAACTAACAAAAAACAGGCAACATATGGGAGTTTTGCCAGATACAACCAGGCATGTTCTATGTATTTAGATAACACTCTAAAGCTCCTTTTTCAACCACAGTTCCAGTTACAGGTGATGTCCACACCCTCCTCCTCTTCTTCCTCTTCTTCTTCTCTCCTCTTTCACTTCTTTGTCTCCTCTACCCTCTTGTATCCTTGGGACGAGGTAAACTGAATCTCGTGATTTGTCCTGAAGCTCCGGTCACTGTCGTTTCATATGACCGACTCTAAAAAACCACAACATGCAACACTGACACCCGTTGATGCTCCTCCTGTTTCAGCCTTCATTAGCGCTGCATGGTCACCACGACAAGTTCATGTCACTTTCTCCAATAAACTAAAGTCAAACAGAGAGAAGCAGAAGCTGCTGTGGAAATATTTGACAGTTCAGTGATGAAACCTAATCTCACTTTACTCCCCCTTCTCCTTTGTCTCTCATCCATATCTAATCTGACTCATATTACAATTTTCATATTACAGTCATTCATAATGCTCCTCTTCCGTCTCTGATTTCCCCTCCCCATATTATCTCATTATCAGACTCTTCTTCTATGGTGTGGGAGCTTTTCAGAGATTAAAGTTTGTGCCAAGTGAAATTTCTTACAATCAAATAAAAACTACTCTATCTAGAACAGATAAAACAAGAGTGTGTTTGAAGGTTTCTGGGTTAGTAACAAATCATTAATTAATTAGTGCTGAACAATCAGTCGATTAAGGAATTCTTTTTTTTTTATTTGTTTGAACTCTCTTTACTCTAATGTGTTTACTGTTTATTTTTCATGGATTGTGGTTCAGCCAATACAAATCTTCAAATCAAAAATGTTTGTTTATTGTTCAACAACTTCTAAAATGCAAAAGACTGACTTTCTTCTGTAAATGGAATATGTTGGGCTTTGAAGATGTCACTTTGGGATATAAAATAATATAGAAAAATAATGACTATAAGATTTGCTGTATTTTGTAACATTTTATAGAACGAACATGTTATTTTCAATCTCTTCAGTTGCCAGAGGGTACGTGGGAAAGATTGTGGAGGAGCAGAGTTAACTTTTTTTAAATTAAATTAAGATTTGCAGTGAAGTTCATCTTTGTAAATATATTTCATGTCATGGTAATTAAGTACCTACTCGCTGACTACAAAAATGCTTTCCACCAGCTTGAGTCAGTGGTTAAGTATAAATATATTTTACTGCGAACAGCAGTGAAACCATTTTTGCAAGAAAGCTGCGAGGTCAAAACAGATTGTAGTACTACTCGCACAAATGCCACCTAAACAAAACATTTGGGGGAAAAAATAAAATAGATAGATAGATACTGACCCTAAATAATGTCGGAATCATCCTGGAAAATCCTTATGGTAACTGACTTATTACTTGATTTTGAGAATATGTATTTATGGCCTGACCCGCAGACCTGTCCTGTTATAAACACCAGCAACCTCCCTGCCTATTTCATTCTCTATTAACCCTCAGCTGTATTGCTTCATGTCCAGCAGTCAGTCACCATGTGCTCTTGCTGTCCACGTCTGAACTGAACCACAGCCACAGCTTCACACCCCCCCCTCCCTCTGTCTGCACGTATCTACAAATCTCCCTCTCTGTGCTGCTATTTTTAGCTGCTGCCCATTACCGAGGTGAGGGCTTGCCCACTGATAATACTGATTCTCTCTTCCCTCTGCACCGCTGAGATGAAATAGATCCCATCGCAGCCCCGCTTTTCTTTCTCCCTCTGTAACTATTTCTTTTTTACTCACTGTGCTCCTGTTTCACACAAATAGCTCTTTCAATGTTTTTGCAACGAAAGGCATAAAAAAACCTGAAGGATAATCTGAACCTGTTAAAGGCTAATTCTATGTGCTTTGAATACAGGAATTTGACTGTAGGTGTAGGTGTGATTTTTCTACTTACAGTAAAAGGTGATACAGGTTTACAAGGAGATATGTGGCATTCAAGAATTAAAATGTCTCCTTAAAGCTAAGTGATTTAACTTGTCCAAAACATACCAGGAACAACAACGCCTGAACCTGCTGTTGAAGACAAGTATTTCTATACAAATCTAATGGAATCAGCTTGCAGTAGCATTTTCTGCTGGTTAGAAATCCTTCAAACTCTCAAAAACACTAACAGTGGTCTCTTGTTGCCGCTCAGGGGAAGCTAAAGTGTAAAGTTTCCTTGTAAAGCTGTAAGGAAAAACACAACAGCACTAAGTGAAGTGCTGCTCAATGGAGCCAAGGGAGAGGAAGAGAGGAGACACCTACCTTGTGTGTGTGTGTGTGTGTGTGTGTGTGTGTGTGTGTGTGTGTGTGTGTGTGTGTGTGTGTGTGTGTGTGTGTGTGTGTGTGTGTGTGTGTGTGTGTGTGTGTGTGTGTGTGTGTGTGTGTGTGTGTGTGTGTGTGTGTGTGTGTGTGTGTGTGTGTGTGTGTGTGTGTGTGTGTGTGCAACACGTTCTCACTCCCATCCCGTCATATATTGACGGACGGTCAGGGCCCCTCCCCGTCGCTATATTACGTACAGGGTACCCCTTGCCCGTCAGGCTTCTACGGGCAGGGCGTCCCATAGACCTTCATTGCGGACAGCGGACCCCTTGACCGTCAGGCTTCTACGGGGAGGGCGTCCCATAGACCTTCATAATGCCTATTTTAAGGTTCATTTGGCCATTAAAATGATGTCATTTTATGCGAGTAATGAGTTTTTATTTCTGATTATTTGTGCAGTACATGTACATGATGTTTAGTTTGCTAGTTATGACGAAGATTACTTCATGAATGTGTACACATGGTTGCTAACGTTTTTTTGGTGGAAATGTGTTTTTTCACAGCAAAGTCACCCTCTGTACTTGGACTTATTGGGAGAATCTAAAGGCAAGAACATCCCAAATATTCATTTAGGTCTTTATTTTAGACCTTTAGTGTTGCCGTCTGTGAGGAAAATACATGGGGCTCAGAGCCTCGTATTTTCAAAATCTTTTTTTCCTTCTAATTTGTTATTCTTTTCAAAATAACACACTGTTATTTACTCACCAATAACACACAATTATCCTTGCTTTTATTTATTGGTTTAATTCCATAATCTCGGGCTTTCCGCAATGAAGGTCTATGGGACGCCCTGCCCATAGAAGCCTGACGGGCAAGGGGTACCCTGTACGTAATATAGCGACGGGGAGGGGCCCTGACCGTCCGTCAATATATGACGGGATGGGAGTGAGAACGTGTGTGTGTGTGTGTGTGTGTGTGTGTGTGTGTGTGTGTGTGTGTGTGTGTGTGTGTGTGTGTGTGTGTGTGTGTGTGTGTGTGTGTGTGTGTGTGTGTGTGTGTGTGTGTGTGTGTGTGTGTGTGTGTGTGTGTGTGTGTGTGTGTGTGTGTGTGTGTGTGTGTGTGTGTGTGTGTGTGGTCAAGAGGATTGAGTGATAAAGACAGGTCTTATAGGACAGGATTGAGTGATAAAGGCAGGTCTTATATGACAGGATCTCGCTCTCACATTTCAGTGACCTCGGACCTTAAAGATGCCGCATAATCACACATCCATCTCATGTGAAACTCTGCAGAGCCTGAGGTCATTTTATCCACCTGCATGGCCTTTAGTTAAATCATTAAAAACGTTTTTAGGTCTTTTTCTGAACACAATATCAGCTTGAAGTAGGTCAAGAGGAGAATAGAGGGTCGGACAGGACAAGAGGAGGCAGGGATCAAAGCAAAAAGTAGTGATCTAAATAATGAGGTAGAGAGGGGAAGAGAAGGCAAGTCATTGGGAAGGACACAAGTGGCTAGTAAAGGGAGGACATATGCAGGGGAGGACAGAAGGAAGTAGGGAGGGACAGAAGGAGTTAGGGAAGGAAAAGAAAAAAGCAAATTGAGACATGTAGATAGTGAGGAAAGGAGGAGGCAGGGATGGAAATAAGAGACAATAAAGGACAGGTGAGGTGGCATAGATTGATAGGAAGAAATAGGGAAGGTGACAAGAGTAGAACCTTGTGAGGAAAAGCAAGGAAAATAATATAAGGAGGTAGAAGTCTTATGGGAGGTACAGGAGGACGGATGAGTAGGGGAGAATAGCAAGGGACAGGCGGGGAGGATAGATGACAGGAAAAGTCATGAAAGAAAACAGAAGTCAAAAGAGAAGTAGTGGAGGACACAAGAAAAATAAGTGAAGAAATGGAGAGGAAAGAAAACTGAGGGTTGAATTGAGACTTTTAACCAGCATGTAACAACGCTGAGAGCTTTATAGATATATCCTGCTTTGGTTGCAAAACTCCAGGCAGGACATTAATAGTGCACGATTACAGCTGGACCACTGGGTGGAGCACTGAGACTCTATGTATAAACCATGGACTTGTATTCAGGAAGGTAAGGGAAACATTCAGGAAATTAATTTGTCTTCCTCTATGTTCCATGCCCAAAACTGTGTGCATGTATGTGTGCATGTGAGAGGCAGAAATAGATGGGCAGGATAGAAGTGGCACAGAGGAGGAGGAAGATGTAACCAAGGATCTCAGAATATTAATAGTGATCCGAAGTTGAAGCGACATTTGATAAATGAGCATCTGCGACTAAATGATCCCTGGGTACTTGATTCTGAGCTCACCTGCCCGGCACAATGAGTCAGTCGGCCCCACAGGGACCTGAGGGGGCCAGCTGGTGTCCACACAATCAATTCAAACACTTGTTCATTCAGCACCATCGTCAGTACCGACATCACATCACTCCCCCTCTCGCTCACCTTTGTCCTGTGGCTGTGTGCTGGTGATGATCCATTTAACCAGGCAGCACTTCATCAGAGCTTTTCGAGAGAAACGCGGCTTCTGCCACTTCCCAGAATCCTTCCCTCGGCCCGGCGCAGGCTCCACACCATTGGCATCTCCCAGGAGGCTGCCGTCCACCACCTTGCCATCTGACTGCAGCAAAAGGGGGAGGGGGGAGGGCAGGGGGGGGAGAGAGCGTTAGCCTCTGATCTGAGAATGTTTCAGGAACATCTTAAAGAGGTTCAAAAAGAGTTCAGTTCAGCACATCTTCAGCAGAAGTTTTTGTCCAAATGTACTGTCTGCTATCACTCCACTTTTTATAATGTACTTCAGTGCTTTATTCAGTTGAACCTGTTGTTATATGATGACCTGGCCAGCAGCACAAAGAGAGAGAGACCAGGTAGGACAGTTGAAATAACAAATCTTACACAAAATGATTTTTATTTGTTTGGATTAGTAGTTGCTGAATGAGTTTAAAACGGTATTTACTTTGGCCTCTTTGGGGGCAAAAAGGACACTATAAACGATATAAATATAGTGAATATAGTGAACTTTTTAGCCATGTTCTTTTTTTTAGCTTAGTATTACATTACATTACATTGCATTTAGCTGACGCTTTTATCCAAAGCGACTTACATCCTACATTTGACCAGGAAGACACAACCTTGAAGAAAACAGAATCATATAAGTCATCAGGTTTCATAGAGCCAAACATCTCAAGTGCTACTCAACTGGCTTTAGATAAGCCAGTCCTTTATTAGTATATAAGTGCTTTGTTAATAGTTCTATCGCTCGAAGTGGAGTTGAAAGAGATGAGTTTTCAGTCTGCGCCAGAAGATGTGCAGGCTTTCTGCTGTCCTGATTTCAATGGGGAGCTCATTCCACCATTTTGGAGCCAGGATAGCAAACCCACGTGTTTTTGCTGATGGGAACTTGGGTCCCCCCAGCGAGTCGTTTGGCTGATGCAGAGCGTAGTGCACGCGCTGGGGTGTACAGTTTAACCATGTCCTGGATGTAGGAAGGGCCAGATCCATTCGCGGCATGGTACGCAAGTACCATTGTCTTGAAGTGGATTCTAGCAGTTACCGGAAGCCAGTGAAGGGAGCGGAGGAGCGTCGTGGTGTGGGAGAATTTAGGAAGGTTGAAGACCAGACGAGCCGCTGCATTCTGGATGAGCTGCAGAGGTCGGATGGCACATGCAGGTAGACCAGCCAGGAGGGAGTTGCAGTAGTCTAGTAGTTATAGTTATTTAAACATCTGGCAGTAACTGAGCAACATTAGGCTGTCGTTAATGCAGATTCATGTTTGTTTCCATTTATAACTCTTTAGTTTTGTATCTAAATCTGGTTCGTTAACTGGTAAATGCTCCACTATGTTTAACAGATAGTCACTAACTTTTGCTAATGAGATGGGGGGTTTGAACCAGAAAAGTAAATGTGTGCACCTGAAAACCAAAACAATGAGCTGAAAGACACAAAAGCAGTCAAAAGCTGAAAAAGGCAAAGGGAACTGCAGAGATTTCCCTTCTGGGTTGTCTCAAAAAGGGCCCTCTTTCACATTACTGCAGCTATTGAATGATAAGATCAACTTTAAGTGTTGTTTGTTTTGGACTGCATTTATATCACATCTAATGTATAGCAAACCCTAAAGGTGTATTAAATAACAATATTACAGATGATTTAATTGATGCAACTGAGAATAATTATTACATTGGATTATTTATTTGTTACTGCTGGTGATGTGTGTGTGTAATATTTAACTTATACTCATTCTTTCCATGTACATACACACATCTGCCATCCGTTTATCACTATTTAATTTTATTTAAATGAATGTTATCAGCCAACACTATTATAATGTGGGTTTTCAATTACTGTTTGGTCTTAAATTGTTTTAAGGAAAACCCTTTGGGAGCTCAAATCAATCCGCTTACACTGGGCTGTTACGGGAATAGAGTGAACATCTTTAGTTTACTTTTAGAAAGATATTATTAACGAAGTAATCAGTAAAACTGTTTTTTTGGGCAACCAAAATAATTAAACCTTGACAAGAAATCAAGGTGGAGGTGAGGTTACTTCTGGCAATATTTCTGAGACGGATACATCTTGAAATAACTTAGTTATTTCAGATTAAATGTGTGTTTCTGTTCATTTTCATGTTCAGATCCAATTTATCAATGCGACTCTTACTATGCAGGACTTATCCCCCTGCAGCTCATTCATATTCACCGTCTATCCTCTCTCATCAGTGGAGATACACTTTAAGGTTTTTTGCTCCAATAGATTTTTCAATTTTTTCAGCTTCATCATTTGGAATCCTGACAGTTTCATCTACAGACAACACTGATTGGATCTGATATGATCTGATTTACCGGGAATCTCTTTTCATAATTCTCAAGTAGCTTTATTAAGCTGCCTTGCAAAACACACTCAGAAAACACACACACACAAATACATGTGTACACTGGAAGGAGTGTGGGCAGGAAGATGAAAGACGTGGAAACAGAACAAACAGTAGCTCTGTTTACTTTGTGGAAAGGAGAAGGAAAGCAAAGGATGACAGTGGGAGAAGAGGGGGAGAAAGGGAGTTAGATGAGAAGAGGGAGCGCACACACACACACACACAGGATTTTAAACGGCTATTTGATCCTATCGGAAAGAAAGAGCCAAAGAAATGTGGGGAGTTATTCTCCTGGAAGAACAAGTCACTTAGCATAATGAATACTGACCTATCTGAGAAAAAGAGCAAAGGACGGCCAGAGGACGGAGGGATAGAGGATGGGAAGATGTAGATATGAAAGCACTTTGATGGGAAATACATTTACATGGCTATTTCTGTGTGTCTTCCACATGAAGAGATGGATAAAACAGGGCTAAAGATGAAAGTGGAAGTGTCACATCCTGGCCCTGGCTGATCGCCTCACTCCCTCACCTGTGTATTTTCGCTCCCTGTTAATCACCTGCCTGGTCTCAATGAGCCTCAGCTGTCCCTAATAATCACTCCTCACCTGTGTATTTAGTCTGTGCTGTTTCCTTGGTCAGTGCCAGTTCGTCTTGTCTGTAAAGCAGAAAGTGCTCCATGTTTCTCTTCTGACGTAAGCTATTGTTCTAGCTGCTTAGCATTTGTACCAACCTAGTTGGTTGTTTTTTTGTTGCTTCTCTAGTAGTTTTCCGCCAACTTAGTTGGTTGTTTTTCGTTACTTCAAGTCAGTACATTTTTTGATCATTGCCTGTTTTATTTGTACCTTTTGGATTAAACGCTTGACTAAAGACCTTATTGCCTGGTTGTGCTCTTGAGTCCTATTTTTTTGCTCGTGCCCGTACTTGATAGTACGAACTGGCCAGCATGGACTCAGCCGACCAGGATTCTGTGCGGACTGCTCTTCAGAGTCAAGGGAGCAGAATTTACCACCAAGAGCAGGAACTTACCGGGCTTCGCCAGGAATTAAAGTTGATGGCCGAGAGACAGGAGTCTGTTTTGTCGTCTTTTGGTGGGCAAATCTGTTATTTGGTCGAAAATATCCAAAAACTATTACTCCAGCCAAGTCCTCCAGCTCCCCCATTGCCTCTTTTCCCAGTGGATCATACTCCAGTCCAGTCTCCAACTCCAACCCTGTCCCCTCACCTCTCCCGACCAGAGCGGTTTTCTGGGGATTCCGGTGATTGTCGGGCTTTCCTGGCTCAGTGCGGCCTCCACTTTGAGCTCCAGGCTGCATGCTACCCATCTGAGCGCTCAAGGGTGGCATACATTGTCTCCCACCTTTCTGGCCGAGCTGAGGCTTGGGCAACGGCAGAGTGGGTGCGAAGGTCTCCTGTTTGTGACTCCCTCGATCTCTTCTCTGAGACCTTCACCAAGATCTTCCAACACATCCCACCAGGGCGGGAGGCAGTCAGAGCACTCGTTGGATTGCGCCAGGGTAAGCAGAGGGTTTCTGACTATGCTATAAAGTGCCGTACCCTGGCAGCGGACAGTGACTGGAACCAATCAGCATTGTTTGATGCTTTCCTTTATGGATTGTCCGGCACATTAAAGGATCAGTTAGCTCCCCTTGAGCTTCCAGCTGATTTGGACTCCCTAATTTCATTGACTATTAAGATTGACAAGCGACTGATGGAGAGGGAGCAAGAGAGAGACACTGCGATTCCCTATTTCTCCCACAAGAGGCAGTCTTCGCCCAGCTCTTCGTCCTCTTGGAATCACCCCAGGCCCTGGCTTCCATCTACTGGGCCTCTGTCGCCCCCTGCTGTTCCGGAGGAGCCCATGCAGCTCGGCAGGACCAAGCTGACTCCAGAGGAGCAACAGCGCTGCCTGCGGGAGGGCAGGTGCTTCTACTGTGGTGAACGGGGACACTCAGTCGCCAACTGTCGCCTACTAAAAGATCTGGCTCGCCAGTAAAGAAGAGGGCACTGGTGAGCCGCACTACACTTAATGTTAGTCCCTCACGTTGTCTCCCAAATGTCACTGTCTTCGTCTTCTGTGGTTCTTAGACATCCTGTTTTGGTAGACTCTGGCTCAGATGCCAGTTTTATAGACTTTGAGTTGGCTAAGAAGCTGAACCTTGAGACCTTTCCCCTTCCAAGACCAATGGAAGCAAGTGCCTTGGATGGCCGTCTTCTCTGTAGGGTAACTCACCACACCCAACCTCTTCTGCTAAGTTTCCAGGACGGTCACACTGAGCTTCTCATCTTTCATGTTTTACGGTCTCCGGAACACCCAATCATTTTGGGGTACCCCTGGCTTACCCTACACAACCCCCACATAGACTGGTCCACTGGCAAGATTATTGCTTGGTGTAAGGGATGTTGAAGTACCTGTTTTCCGTCCAAATGTTCCCTGACTGCTCCTCCAGCTGTCTCTGTAATTCAAGACATGTCAGATCCTTATTACCCTGACATTTCCAAGGTCACTCAGTGTTACCATGACCTTAAGGAGGTTTTTAACAAGGCCAGAGCCACCTCGCTGCCCCCTCATCGTGTGTACGATTGTGCTATAGACTTGTTACCAGGCTCTTCACCCAGGGGTCGTCTTTATTCCCTATCTGCTCCAGAGACACGGGCGATGAAGGAATATGTGGAGTCTTCACTTTCCGCTGGATTAATTAGACCTTCTTCCTCTCCCACTGGAGCCGAATTTTTCTTTGTGGCAAAGAAGGACAAGTCCCTTCGCCCCTGCATTGACTATCGAGGTTTGAACGACATTACCATCAAGAACAGGTATCCCCTTCCTCTTATGTCATCAGCTTTCGGCCAGTTACAAGGTGCTAAGATCTTTACTAAGTTAGATCTTAGAAATGCTTATCATCTGGTGAGAATAAGGGAGGGGGATGAATGGAAAACTGCTTTTAACATCCCAAGTGGGCATTACGAGTATCTTTGGCCTCACAAATGCCCCAGCTGTTTTTCAGACTTTGATCAATGATCAGCTACCATCCTGCCTCCCTCATGTATGGTGGGTGCTGTTACCTGGGCTATTGAGGAGAGGGTCAGAGAAGCAAATGTTGGTAACCCAGGGCTGAATGGTTGCCCTCAGAACAGGTTGTTTGTGCCCTCTCCTCTTCGCTCTCAGGTCATCCACTGGGCTCATGCGTCCCCTCTCTCCTGCCATCCGGGGATCAAACGGACCATGTTTGTGGTCAAGCAATGCTTCTGGTGGCTCCAAGATGGAGAGTGAAGTGGGGGAGTATGTTGCTGCCTGCCCGGTGTTTGCTCGGAACAAAGTTTCTCGTCGGCCTTCCCCTGGTCTCCTATGTCCCCTTCCTGTACCTACTCGCCCTTGGTCGGACGTCTCGCTGGACTTTGTAACGGGTCTTCCCCTGTCCCAAGGTAACACAACCATTTTGACCATTGTCGACATTCTCAAAGTTGGTGCATTTTGTTCCTCTGCCCAAGTTACCCTCTGCCAAGGAAACGGCGGAGGTTGTCCTGTCCAATGTTTTCCGGTTACATGGCTTCCCTAAAGATGTTGTCGGATCGGGGTCCCCAGTTCGTCTCCAAGTTTTGGAAGGAGTTCTGCGCTCTCCTGGGTGCCACAGTTAGCCTCTCCTCCGGCCATCACCCTCAGTCCAACGGACAGACCGAGCGGCTCAACCAGGAGTTAGAGACCGGTCTGCGCTGTCTCGGCTCTCAGAACCCCACTACTTGGAGTAAGAATCTTATCTGGGTTGAGTATGCGCACAACACATTGCCTTGCTCTTCTACTGGTCTTTCCCCATTTCAGTGTGCTTATGGCTACCAACCGCCCCTGTTTCCGTCCCTGGAGGGAGAGGTCAGGGTTCCTTCTGCCTTGGCACTGATTCGGAGGTGCCGTCACATCTGGACTGGGGCTAGACAAGTGCTGCTTAGGACGTCTGCTCGGTACAAGAGGGCAGCAGACCGCAGACGGTTCCCTGCTCCCACCTATCGTGTCGGCCAGAGAGTATGGCTCTCCACTCAGGACCTTCCTCTTCGAGTCCCGTAAGTTGGCGCCTCGCTTTGTTGGTCCCTTCCCTGTCTCAAAGATTATTAATCCTGTTGCTGTGAGACTCAAGCTACATTTTTTGATCATTGCCTGTTTTATTTTTACCTTTTTGGATTAAACGCTTGACTAAAGACCTTATTGCCTGGTTGTGCTCTTGAGTCCTATTTGTTGCCCGTACTTGTGCTTGATAGGAAGAGGTTGGGAAGAAGTAGGAAGACTACAGGGAGTGAATAGCTCCATAGATGCACACAAAGTCAAACTCATAACTGAAATGGAAAGAAGATGACGGAAACACTTTCCATCATCCCGACATCTATTTATTCTCAGATCAACAGTGGCACACAGGGAGGAGTAATATGAAGAAAGGCTCAGCTGTGACTCGCTTCTTTGGAGGAGTAAATTAGATGCATTGCATTGTTTTCAAATGTGGCTTTTCAAGGGAAGTCACACATTAGAATAAGGAGGACGCGAGACAGACAGATGTAGACTGACACAGAGTAAACACAAGAAGACTCAGCGCTGATTATTAATGGTCCGCTGGACACACAGTTGATCACAAACACACACTTTCAACTAGTACTTTTATCTTATGTTCCTTCTTAACGCTTCAGCTAGCTCTGTCCTGGGGCAGCACTTCCCTCTTGTAACGCCTGCACAACACACAAACACAGACACACACACTCTTACTCAGACACACATGCCCTATAGGGTAGTGCATATACCCATAACGCTCAAAGCAAACACAGAGCAGTGATGCATTGCACATTGCTTTGCTCTGCCATCAATTATTGAAAATCAGTCGCTGTATTGTTGGTTCAGTGAATGTTGGTTTACATAAAGTGTAAACTGGCCTCCTTACATCAAAGGTCTTCTCACTGCTGGTCCACTGTGGCCAACAGAGAAGAGTATCAGAACCATTACAAATACAGTTTAAAAATAAACTGTCAACCTCTAGCCACATACTACATGAACAAAGTAAAGTTTGATGACAGACAATTGGGATGTTTTGTTCAATGTAAGACATCTGAAAAGTATTAATACATGCAGCTTTAATTACTGTTTGCAATTATTGTTTTGCTCTCATTACACTTTTCTCATAATAATGTAAACTATTTCTTACTAGGGAATGGGATGGACAACGGGAACATCTAATTTCCTTGTAACATTGATGGAGGTTGAAAAGGAAGTGGAGGAGTGACGGAAATGGAACAGAGAGCGAGAGATTGAGTCTGGTAATGTCAGATTAGTGGATTTGAGTTCCCATTAATAAGTTGTGTGATTAACATTCACCAGGCCACACAGCATCTTCGGCCATCATGTCCCAGCTCACACTAAAACTCAGCCAGCATTTGTTATGCCGGACTGCTTCCTCAGGGTCAAAATGTGCTTTCAAGCATGCCACGAGATGGGCGAATCCAGGAGACAGAGAGGATGAATAAATGTTCCTCTGAACCAGTTACAATAACTTTTCTTTTGAGAGAAAACAATTCACTTACAATCAAGTCTGTCCACAATAAATCTACAACAGAGTTGGTGTCTTATGTCTGGTTAATAGAGCTAAGTATTAAACATATATAGTTAAATTAAACAACAAAATGCCTCCTTTACACTGTTGACAGATCTGCTGTTTAAGTGGCCGTGACAGACCTCACGTACCTTACCTACCTCTATTAAGCTTACTATTGATAACAAAAATGCTAAATTGGCTTTAATTTGGTCTGATGGACAGGAAAAGTGTTCTGCTTTCATGAAAAATGTTTTTATTCACTTTTTGTTAAAGTTGCACATCATTACTATAGTCTTCATTTGTTTAATTTTAACTTTACATTTTAATTGTTCATTTAGTAAAAGCTGAAACAATGTAACCTCCTTCTTACTCAAGATAGGAAAAGGGAAACCACCTGATGAAGAGAGGGAGGAGGGAAGAGACTATGAAAGATGATGACTGAGGAGAAATGGGAGAAGCTTTTTGAGGCTCTTGGGCGCTGGGCCTTGGGCTTTGGCTTTTTGAGAGGAGACTCTTTTGGGGGTTCTCTTGGGAGCCTATGCTTTTGTACTTTGACCTTGTGTCTTTGTAAAACGTTTGTATTTTCTTTTGTAAATTTGGGATCTTGTAATCATCTATTTTTTGTCAAAAACCCAATAAAACCGGTTTGTACTTTGTACATTTCGACCCAATTCCTGGTCTCTCTGAAGGTATCTGCTTGGTCTTAGAGTGAGGTAAGAACACCCTTCCTTGAAAAAGGCTGACAGTAGCTGAAATGCTAAGGTTAAGCTGTAGTTTCACATTGGTTACTGGTTGATGTGGTTTTGATTGATGCTGAAATATGACATGTGCTTTGCTTGTGTTGTAATATCACTGCTGTGATATCAGTGTTTGACTCTGGCAATGCTTGATTTTACATTTGCATTGTTATAATTGGCATAATTAGGGTTAAAAAGAGGGGCTGAGGGATTGTGGGTCCTGAAGCTGCTCTAAACCAGGGAGTCTCCCAACGACACAGGGTTTCTTCTCCAGGGGCAGTTTAGATGGGGTCTTACCAGCCCACCAAGACTTACTGCACTACAGTCCGTTTGATATCCAAGCGGTCGGTCCACGTGCCTGAAATAAGTGATATACGACTGTTTTCCGGTGCCTTATCAGCAACGGAGCTCGGTATCGGAGACCAATAGATATACGTGGTTATATCGAAGTTCGATTCCTTTTCAACACAAAGGAAGTGTTTCTTATCTGTCAATCCAGATCTTCACTTTAAAATATGAAATGCTTGCAGTGATTGAACACAGCTTTGTAAAACATTTGATAATGTTTTGGCAGAATAATGACTTTAGGACGTGAGGAAAACATTATGGGATAAGCTTATGGATCTTGCATCATCATGGTTAAGATAATCATCAAATGATTAAAGGAAGTGAACGATTGTGGTGATTATTTAGAAACGGGATATAAAAAGCGTCTTCTCGCAGCAGTTAAAAGTTTTGCTAACCCATCCATTGACCTCGACCTCTTTCTCAGCAGACTTTGTGCCTTTATTAACAACACAACACTCTTTGTCCTTTGCTTCAGACTGACGATTAGTCATGATGCTCAATGATAGGTGCCGTCTCATCTCTTGGGAAGACAGTCTTTATTACATGTTTCCTTGATACTGACAATTAAGTGTCATTAACGCAGAGTATCTACCAATAATTGTTATAAAAACTGACACTGTATATTTGGTCGGATTGTTTTACACGTTTTCAATCCTTGACCAGGTGGCTTAGTATTTAATGGACATTTTTGCAAATTATAAAATGTTTAACTACGGAATTAATATTTGTTAAAGTAAGAAACTCAAGCATTGTGTTTTAAGATTGGATAAGACAGACATCCAAATGACTATTAAGTCAGGTTTTGCTTGATCTATAACATGTTTTGCTATTTAGCTGACAGCCTTAATGTTTTCTCCTCATGAAGACATCTGAAGAGCAGAAATACAAAAGAATGGTAAGACCACACAGCATACACATCATGAGAACTCTCAGCAGACACATAAAAGCAGAAGCGCACAGACTCTAAATACACTGAGTCCCGGATGAACACACAAACACATAGAAACACTCTTTCCTTTACATCTGTCACACATAGAACAGCCTCCCACATACCGATGCTGCAGCTCGGGGATAGCACATGCAGAAGTTCAAAAGCAACTCAGAACTGGCAACCAAACAGATCCAACCACCCCCGGTTCAATTAGGTGCAAAATTGATCGTTCCTAAACCCCAACACTGCACATTGACTGTCCAATCAAAGCTTAGCAACCATCATTAGGCACAGCAGATGTTTTGAGCTCTGGTTTTCTTCACCTGTTAAAGCCGTTTGCATGTGGCTGATATTTAACCATGCAACCACTTCTTACATGTAAGATTTGATTGGGATAAAAAATCATGTAGATTCTGCGAGAAATATATTGAGACTGTAGAACCAACCCAGTCTCATAAAAAAACGTGTAATAACTACGTTGGTCCACAACGTAGGACGTAGTATTTCTACGAAAACGCCTCTGAAATTGTAAAATGCCTACGTTTTTTTCACCATTCATTCCAATGGCTATGTCACGTGATCTTCACATTTCTCCCTGCAGAAAAAAAAAAACATGGCCGACATTCGTTTTATTCTCGGTGGAAAATGCCTATTTTAAGGTTAGTTTGGCGATTAAAATGCCCTTTGATGTCATTTGATGCGAGAAATATGAGTTGTTATTTCAGATTATGTGTGTAGTGGATGTACATGATCTTTAGTTTGCTAGTTATTACGAAGATTACTTCAAGAAATTGTGTCTATACAACGTTTTCATTGTTACCAAGGTGGTTGCTAGGGACGCTGCTATCGATATTATTTCTGTTATGTTGGGTAAAATGGTGTTATCTTTATTGCTACCCCCTTCCCCGTCAATGTATAGTGTTGGTCCACAGTGCAAACGTATTAGTTTAACAAAATCTGCATCTAAAATTGTGGCATAGTGTAGTGCCGAGAGATGGGAGTCGGAGGCCGGGTATCAAAGGTACAAGCTAGACTTTTATTTAGCATCTCAAAACACATGTAAACAGCTTCATGCCCGGGAAGCGAAGACCGGCGGAGACAGGAAGTCCGGCTCACTAAAATGTCCGTGCAGAACAATACCCTAACCCATAGATCCGTGGGTGAATAATGTCAATCACCACAATAGATACGTTATTTTCCCCTGTACAATTCTCAATTTACTCAACAATAACACATAATTATCCTTGTGTTTATTTATTTGTTTGATTAATAAACACAAGTTGGAGTCCGTCAGGACCGAGGGTCGGAGCAGCTCATTTGCTTTACAGAATATTACACCCGGAAGTAAGTATTCTCTCCGCTTCGCTTGACAAACCCCGTGATAGTCCTCAAGCTCTGTGATTGGAGAGTGTGCAGAGCGTCGAACAGCACTTGAAATGGGATGGAACCACGGCAGACTGTCCAAAACTGGATTTGAACGGGTCCACCCCGTCCCCCCCCCTCCCCGTCCCCAGAACTACACATGCTGGCTATTGTGTGTTTTGCAACATGTTCTCTATCTATGGCACGTCTCTACTGGGAGTTGTAGTTTTAAAAGACGTTTTCATATTTCCTATAATAAGAAGTTGCCAGTATTAAACTGTGTACATCCCTGGAGGTTTAGGGGATAGGAAACACTCATTTAAAACATATAATTAATAAATGGGTGAAAATTGCTTGTGCCCATAATGGGCAGCATTAATATATATATCATGCCATATACATGCCAGCTAAGGTCAGAAGAGCTTTATTTAACAGCTGGTCTTATGTCTGTGACTCCTCCTCTTGTTCATTGATGAGCCTGAAACATGCACTTGTCAAGGTTCAGAGGCACATTGTGCAAATATGGCAGTAGCCATCGATCATCTTAAGATAAGATATACTTTATTGATCCCAAGTTGGAAACATTTGCGTTACATCAGCATGTGTATAGTTGTAAATATGCAGTGGTGTTTATTTGTAAATCATTTAGTATAATCACACAAATTCTGTGTTTTATATTTAATAATTATGTGTTCTTTATTTATTGATTGTTCTTCTACCTGACAGGGTCGGAGATGAAAAACTTTGGTCACAGGTTCCTCAACAGTGCATCACAAGACATCTTTCAATATGTGTACCTCCACCATTAAATTGTCATATTCTGCACATTTCTTATACTATCTACATACATCTTATAAGAGTATAATACATATGTATAATATCAGTTAAAATAAGTGCTTCAACATAGTTAACATTGCTGGAGGTATACACAACGTTTTACATTCATTGCATAACTACACCGTTTGTGTATATGATATATCAATAAACCTTAGAAAATCTTGAAAGGGATGTGCAAAATAGTCATTATATACAGTCTTTACTTAACTATTAGTAGAGAATAACGAGTAATGAACATACTTTATAGGGATTCTAATAATAAAAATAATGAAATTCAATAACATGCTTTACATTACATTACATTTAGCTGACGCTTTTATCCAAAGCGACTTACAATAAGTACATTCGACCAGGAAGACACAACCTTGAAGAAAACAGAATCATATAAGAACATCAGGTTTCAAAGAGCCAATCGTTTCAAGTGCTACTCAACTGGCTTTAGATAAGCCAGTCCTTTATTAGTATATAAGTGCTCTGTTAGCAGTTCTTTGTTAGTCATTCTATCGCTCGAAGTGGAGTCGAAAGAGATGAGTTTTCAGTCTGCGCCGGAAGGTGTGTAATCTTTCTGCGGTCCTGATTTCAATGGGGAGCTCATTCCACCATTTTGGAGCCAGGATAGCAAACCCACGTGTTTTTGCTGATGGGAACTTGGGTCCCCCTCGCAGCGAGGGTGCAGCGAGCTGTTTGGCTGATGCAGAGCGTAGAGCACGTGCTGGGGTGTACGGTTTAACCATGTCCTGGATGTAGGAAGGGCCAGCCTTTAACCACTAGGTGTCCCTTTATATCTGCTGTGCACCTTTATGGTGTAAATACAGCCTATCTATTGGATCAAATATAAAAGTCAGCCGAATTAGTGTTGATACTGCAAGGAGACGCATTGTGTGTAAAGAAATGTAAGATGTTGTTTAATTGTGTTGATATATTTATGAACCACGTCACGTTTCCAGTGTTGGCGGCAGTTCCTCATGTTTGTCTAGAAGTCTTCTCATCAGGGCTCTATAAATACAGAACTACGGCAGATATGTAATATTTAATGCAGCCGAACCGTGTATTACAATGCCGTTATGTGATGACTTTCAAAGAGAAAAGCAAGTACACTCGGAATAAAGTGTTTTCGGTCTGTTTCCGGTATTTGTTAATGACGATGTGATGTGAGATGTGAGACTGGAATTGCACAGGGGAAAATAACGTTTCTGCACCATTTTAGATGCGGATTTTGTTAAACTAATACGTTTGCGCTGTGGACCAACACTATACTTTGACGGGGAAGGGGGTAGCAATAAAGATAACACCATTAAAAAGTTACACAACATAACAGAAATAATATCGATAGCAGCGTCCCTAGCAACCACCTTGGTAACAATGAAAACGTTGTATAGACACCATTTCCTGAAGTAATCTTCGTAATAACTAGCACACTAAAGATCATGTACATCCACTGCACACATAATCTGAAATAACAACTCATATTTCTCGCATCAAATGACATCAAAACGCATTTTAATGGCCAAAGTAACTTTAAATAGGCATTTTACACCGAGAATAAAACGAAGTTCGGCCATGTTTTTTTTTTTCTGCAGGGAGAAATGTGAAGATCACGTGACATAGACGCCAGCCATTGGAATGAATGGTGAAAAAAAAAACGTAGGCATTTTACAATTTCAGAGGCGTTTTCGTTGTGGACCAACGTAGTTATTAAACGTTTTTTTGTGAGATTGGGTTGGTAGAACATATTTTCTACCAGTGTGAGCCGGTACAAGAAAAAAGCAAAGGCTCTGTCTCCTCGCTGCTTTAGCCTTGATTTTAGGACTACCAGAAGTAATCTGATTTTGTTGAGTAAACATTTTATTCATAAGTGTAAATATTTCAACGCTAAACCTCATATAAAGGATGGAAGAATGAACTCAAAGTTTTTGCAAAATCGCTCCAATACATGACGGACAAAAACGCCAAGAAACCTTTCGCATTATTGGACTTATTTATGTTGCTTGAATGGGACCCGGACATTTTCGTAAAGCAAAAACATTTAATTTTTTTGTTTGCTGTATGTTATTTGTATTTTTGCACTGTATCAACACCAAGTTACACTCTTGACTGTTACAATGAGCCTTGATGGTTTGTAAAATAATTGTCAATAAAATAAATACAAAAAAAAGCGACTTATTTTTAAAGAGGTAGAGGAGGGCGGTGTCTTTTTTAGCAGTTTCAATAACACAACAACAGAAGTATGACATTGTGATGTCTGCTTTAAAGAGAGAGTGTGTAGGATTTGGCAGAACCTAGCTTTGCAGTTGCAGATTGCAAAAAACGGATAACTCCTCCACTTAAAGAGCCTGTGACCAGAGATGGGGACTCGAGTCTGCGACTCGGACTCGAGTCGCACTTAAGTCGCGCACACAGAGACTTGAGACTTGACTTGGACTCGTGACCAAAAGACTTCAGACTCGACTTGGACTCGTGTGTTGGGACTCGTGAACAATCATTGTGTTTTCTATTTTTGGCGTATTAAAGGTGGGGTAGGTACATTTGAGAGAAACCGGCTCGAGATCGCTAGAATTTGAAAATACACAACCGGAGATAATCTGCTAGAGGCTGCTACTTCCTTATAGAGCCCGCCTCCTCCAACACACACGAACGCGCACATGACCAATGAGGGCACGAGATCAGTTTGTGCCCAGATGGAAGGCTGACAGGCAGGTAGGCCATCCAGTTACTTTAGCCGGGCTCATTACGCAGACGTGCGCGCCTCTGTTACTACCTCGTAGTAACACAATAGCGACCGGTGGCACACCTGCGGCTGTACCGCTTGTAATTAGGTTCAACTACAAAAACTTCGAACAAAACGCCGGCGGCACCAACAAAAGGAGCGCACACTGCAAAGTCTGCAATATCAAAATCAAGGATGCTGGCGCAACAACGTCGGATTTCATCAGGCACTTGAAAAGTCACCCGGAGAGGTCAGTCACATTAACGCATGGACGGTTAGCACACATGTTTAGCTCAGCATCAGCTATGTAATGTTAACTTAGTTTGCTGCTAGCTTTGTAACTGAATATTTGAAAAGATGAGTGAATGTTTGCTTGTCACACTTGTTTGAGTTGAGTGGCGTTGACATCCAACTCTTGACATGACATAAAAAAGGTCGGTAACGTTAATCATTACGTTCCGCTGCGTTAAACGTAGAAAAATACATAGTTACATACATAAATACATCTGTGGATTTATAGGCAGGTTACAGGTTTATTGTTGACCACGTAACGTTAATGTTACAGGTTTATCAGGTTACCATGACACTGGCTTTGAGTGAGAGGATAGAGGAATATGTTTATTAATAGTAGACTTAAAAGATGTCATTAGAGACCCAGTGTATAATAACACAGTAAATGCTTTGAATTGCTTAGATATAGCTGTGCAGTATTCTTAACAGACTGGATAGCAGCAGACAATAGAAGGCTTATTACAACCAGAAGAGACATGAGACTTTTATTTTTTTAGAGACTTGAGACTTGACTTGGACTCGTGACCAAAGACTTGAGACTTGATCAAGTCTCACCCCACAAAGACTTGAGACTTGACTTGGACTCGTGACCAAAGACTTGAGACTTGACTTGGACTTGCAAAAAAAGACTTGTGAACATCTCTGCCTGTGACACCATCCCAACAACTGTTGTGCAATGAAATATTGGGCTACTAGTAATCTCGAACCGTCAATTTAAAAAAGAAAAAGCGATACCGTTCCGTGAAATATCAATAATTTCGAACATCGCGGGGAAATTCCTTCGACTCATTTTGAAGTTTTGGGGGAAGCCGGAAGTGACGTCAATGCGGGAACGCTTCGAGAGCCAAACACGGACAAAGTGTGTTGTTATGCGTAGAAATGGTGAATTACTGAGATTAGGCACGTTAATAACGTTTTAATGAAGTTGACTACAGTATATTCATATTTGTCAGTGCTTTCATGTCAATTCGGCGACATAAACATAAATGATCGTGGTGAAGATGATGATTACATTAGGATTAAAAATCGGGAGTGAGAGCTGCTGAATTTCCTCCCGTCGGATGTGATATAAAAACAAATCGATTATTTTTGTAGTTGTAAACTCAAGTGGATGAAACTACATTTATTAGTGCTTTCATGTCAATTCGGCGAACATATGATACATTAAATGATCGTGAGGATGATGATTAAAAATCGTTTGTTTGAGCCGGTCTGCATTTCCTGATGAGAAAACAAACCGATGCTTTTTGTAGTTGTAGTACACCAACAACATGGATTAAACGTGTGGTTTTTTACCACAATGTTGGGGAAATTAATGGATAAAATGCACGGATTATTATTATTATTCCCACTCCAATCGGGACACTAGGTCCACCGTTTCCCCGCAGCGAGGCTCCCCCCGTTGACAGTTTACGTGGGCTGGGTGCAGTGGTGGACTGGCCATCGGGACGAATCCCGATGGGCCGGTACCGAAGTGGGCCGGTCGGATAAGTAACTAGCACATCCCCCATAGGCGGCGCGTGAGGCTCAGGTTTGAGAAGGCTAAATAACTTTTTTTACCTGACGCTGCCCGCCTCCGGCGTCTATAGAAAAGAGATCAACTCAGTGTGTGGAGTTTAAATCTCTCATATTACAGGATAAAGGAAATACAGTTTAAACTGCCGTATGCAGAGACGACGCCGACGTGTCGCACTTATCATTCATATTACATCATCAATCAGATCATCGATCATATAATATCATAATATATCATATATCTCCTGATCTGAGTCAGCTTCTCCAGCCTCATCTGGCCGTGCAACACTCAGTGTCACATACTGTATGCAGAAGTATTATTTTAAGCAACACATTATGTTGACGAAACACTCGAGTCAAATGTAATTAAAGTCAGATCCACTCGTGTCTTAGACGTGAACGCGCTCTCAGCTGGAGAGAGAAACCCTGGCTTGATTTACCGAGTTGATAACCAGCGTCGTCGGACCGCTTAGCGAGATTTCATTTGTTAGTTTGTTGTTGTTAGTTTGTTTGTTACTCAAACATATCCAGGGTCTGTTGAACTGGCTTCGTAGTACAGGGCTAGCAGCGCTAATGTCAAAGACACAGACATTATACATTATATTTGTATTTTACCAGGATGCAGTGACACAAATATTTACATATTTACATTTACTATCTACAGCACCCGCCGCCCCTGACATCCCCCACTCCCCCCGTTGACAATTTACTAGCGGTACCGAAGTGGGCCGGTCGAGAGTCCCGGGATGATGTTTAGTCCCAGTCCACCACTGGCTACATGACCATATGATCGCCCATATTGACGCACCTCATTCCTAAACTTCTAACAGATACAACATAAACCGATCCTTCAGCCTCATATGAGCTCTCAGACACGTTCAACATTAACCTGTCATCGCTGTCTGAGCTTGCTGCTGTGTGCGCCATCGTGCGTTTACATCTGACTGTATATATATATATATATATATATATATAAAGGTTTACATGCAGAAGCTGGGATCCTGGACAGTGCAGCTGGAGCGCTGTGCCCGCAATTACGTCACCCATCATTTGGCGGGACTTGAAGAATCCGCGAGAAGATCCAGAAAATTGTCAACATTGAAGGCATATTAATGGTTATCAAAGTACAAATATCCAAAATCAGTTCAGTAACGGTTTTCAAGGGGACAATATGTACTCAAATTGATGGGTTTGGATGATGGGGGAAAACCGTGTCACAGGCTCTTTAACTCCCGTTATAAGACATCTTCAACAGGTCCCTGCTGCAGTCTGTAGTCCCCACATGTTTGAAACACTCCACCATCATTCCTGTCCCCAAAAAGACACAAATCACTAGCCTCAATGACTACCGCCCAGTAGCACTCACCTCCATCATAATGAAGTGCTTTGAGTGGTTAGTCAAATAATTCATCACCTCCTCCCTCTCTGACTCTCTGGAGCCCCTGCAGTTTGCCCATAGAGCAAACAGGTCCACAGACGACGCCATAGCCCTCACCATCCACACTGCCCTCTCACACCTGGACCAGAGGAACACATATGTGAGAATGCTGTTCATTGACTACAGTTGAGCCTTCAATACCATTGTGCCCTCCAAGCTGGTCAACAAGCTCAGAGACCTCGGGCTCAACAGCGCCCTCTGTGACTGGATCCTGAACTTCCTGACAGTAGACCCCAGGCAGTGCGGGTGGGAAACATCACATCCTCCACTCTGATCCTCAACACCGGAGCCCCTCAAGGCTGCATGCTCAGCCCTCTCCTCTACTCCCTGTTCACACACGACTGCGTGGCCACACACACCATCGTGAAGTTTGCTGACGACACGACCGTCATCGGCCAGATCACCGACGGCGACGAGATGGCGTACAGAGAGGAGGTCGAAAACCTGACATCTTGGTGCCAGGATAACAACCTCCATCTCAACGTCAGCAAAACCAAGGAGCTGATTGTGGATTACAGGAAGCAGCAGAGAGAGGGACACGCCCCCATCGCCATCAATGGGACTACGGTGGAGAGAGTCAGCAGCTTCAGGTTCCTCTGTGTCCACATCACTGAGGACCTGACATGGACTCTTCTGACTACCATCATCACCAAAAAAGCTTGACAGCGGCTCTTCTTCCTCCGCAGGCTGAGGAGGTTCAAGATGGACTCCAGGATACTCTGCAACTTCTACAGGTGCACCATAGAGAGTATCCTGACTGGCTGCATCACGGCCTGGTACGGCAGCTCCACCGCCCTCAACCGTAAGGCTTTACAGAGGGTGGTGAAAACTGCACAGAACATCACCAGGACGGAGCTGCCATCCATGGAGGACCTTTACTCCCAGCGGCTCAGGAAGAAATCCCTCCGGATTATAAAAGACCCCCCTCACCCCAGCCACAAACTGTTCAGTCTGCTGCCGTCTTGCAGGCGGTATCGCAGCATCAGGACTTAAACCACCAGACTCAGGGACAGTTTCATCCCACAGGCAATAAGACTGCTAAACACCTGGGTTGCGTTCCGATAATCCAAAAATCAGCTCCTAAATTCTAACCCCATCTCCTATTTCTTGACCTCTGAATGAAACGTCACGGGGTTAAGGGATAGTGGATAGGAGAATTCAAAAAGGACTTAGGAGAAGAGACTGCGGTACTTTAGAGAATCCGAATGCACTTTCACTATCCAACGTGTTTATGATGCGCCAGCGGACGTCATGAATGTGCGTCTGCTGTTGTGGGGAAACTATGGAAACTAGTTTTATATACAGCGGACAACAACATGGATGTTCAATAAGAACCACGGACTACTGTAAACTCATCTAGAGACTCTGCACCGTGCTCTGATGCTGCTGCTTTGCTTTATGAATGTGGACAACAGAGAAACATATTCTTCATGACCAAAGTTGGAATTGAAATAAAAAAGGAAAGTGAAACTTATGCACGTCACCCTCTCCCTCCGGTCCACATTAATACAAATGATCCTAATACGTATGATTGTATGAAAATATCTTAAAATCAATACAAATGTATTTATTATAAACGTTAGTCCTTACCATCTATCACTGTGTATATCACCATTCAAACATCTTTTAAAAGCTGAACAAACCCCACACAGCTCAGTAAAGACTGTGAGATGTTTATTTGATCATTTCAGTAAAAACTAACGTTCATATTTCTCTTTTTGATTATAATACAGAAAAAAGCACTTTGGCAACTTACCACATACGTTTTAAAATGCTTAATAAGCACCGTAACTTTCATGATATCATTTCTCGGTCATAATCGGTTGTTTCCGTGAACGGCCGACTGTTGAGTGACGGCATATGCTGCGGCTGCAATGCATTGTGGGGCAGCATTTTCTCCTCTCCTTTCGGTTAGGGAGGTCCAGTGAATCCTAAGCTAAAGGAGGTTATAAAGGAAGTTTGAATCCTGCTTTCCTTTGGAGAATTGGAACAGCACTTATCATGGCTGCCACTGAGGGACTTCCGGGTCATTTCACTTGGTTAGGAAGGTTCCTAAGCTAAATGGACTATTGGAACGCAACCCTGAACTGCGGCCACTGAAAAGACAATAACAACTCAGGAGGGAGCCAGTCTAGATTTCCTTTTGAGGGCCACCAGCTGCAGAGAGTTAACTAATTAAAGGGACGTGTCCCCACAGCTGTGAGAACTCAGCAATCAGGTGTCCATTTTAGGTAGCACTTACCTGGAGCTTCAGCGTCAGACAGACAAAGACAAAGGAGTCCTGCTGGAGTCACGAGGGTGGCAAAGGGGAGGCAAATCCTACTTTGATTGAGCTAAGTATCGCTGGTGTTTTATTTTATTTGGTTGTTTAGCCCCTCAGGCTATAATCATGTGTATTTTCTCCATTCCTGTTTATGTGTCTTCTCGCAATTATCACTGGCCCCGTGTATCTCGTAATCGATATAACCGGCCTGCTCTCGTCTATCCCACATGCTCCACTGACATTACATTACATTACATTTAGCTGACGCTTTTATCCAAAGCGACTTACAATAAGTGCGTTCGACCAACAAAATACAAACTTGAAGAAAACAGAATCATATAAGTACATCAGGCTTCATAGAGCAAAAACATTTCAAGTGCTACTCAACTGGCTTTAGATAAGCCAGCCCTTTATTAGTATATACAGTAAGTGCTTTGTTAATAGTTCTATCGCTCGAAGTGGAGTCGAAAGAGATGAGTTTTCAGTCTGCGCCGGAAGGTGTGCAAGCTTTCTGCTGTCCTGATGTCAATGGGGAGCTCATTCCACCATTTTGGAGCCAGGATAGCAAACCCAAGTGTTTTTGCTGATGGGAACTTGGGTCCCCTTCGCAGCGATGGTGCAGAGAGCCGTTTGGTTGATGCAGAGCGGAGTGCACGTGCTGGGGTGTACGGTTTAACCATGTCCTGGATGTAGGAAGGGCCAGATCCATTCACAGCATGGTCCGCAAGTACCATTGTCTTGAAGTGGATTCTAGCAGTGAAGGGAGCGGAGGAGCGGCGTGGTGTGGGAGAATTTAGGAAGATTGAAGACCAGGCGAGCAGCTGCATTCTGGATGAGCTGCAGAGGTCGGATGGCACATGCAGGTAGACCAGCCAGGAGGGAGTTGCCGTAGTCTAGGCGTGAGATGACGAGAGCCTGGACCAGAACCTGCGTCGCTTTCTGGGTCAGCTGGGGACGCATCCTCCTGATGTTGTAAAGCGTGTATCTGCAGCAGCGGGTTGTAGCAGCGATGTTTGCAGTGAAGGACAGGTTGTTATCTAGGGTCACACCCAGATTCCTTGTCACTCCTCAGTTTATACTGTGTTTTGTTTCAATTCATGTATCATTTAGTTACAAATATGTGATATATCTGAACAACAAAGTGGTCAAAAATCATTTTATTCATTTGTTGGAAATACTTTCATGATCGCTTTTTTCGTTTTACATTTTCATTTATTGTCATTTCCATTCAGTCAGTCATTAAGTGCTATTAAAATGTTAATGTGATACATATTGTGCGAAAATTGAAGTAACTTGAAAGTTTGAATTGAGAGTTTGATACAGCGTATTTTTGGTATATTCATCTTAATGTCCCCTGATATATAAGAAGTGTGTTTTTATATATTCATGTGTGTACTTAATTACTTTGTATTTAATAGTAGCAGTTTATATGAACAAAAAGCTGGAGATATGAGGAGTAAAATGGAAATATCCTTATATAGACATATGCTATAGACAGAAGTCTGAAGAATGTGTGTGTGTGTGAAAGCTGCAGTAATACGAGACAGCGAACACCAGATGTGTGTGTTTTGCTACAAACTGAGAGACTCTTGTTTCCGGATCATCTCGGCTGGCGCGCGCTGATACGCTACGAAAGCCCATCGTTTGTATATGGGCCAATAGATTACCTGGATGGGAGGACCATCCACACAGCTCCTCCCGTTGTTCTTACAATATCTCCTGTTGAGTCCTTGTGTCCGGTCTCTTTTCCTCCTGCCGTCAAGATGATGATGTTCTCCCGGCATTAGGACCAGGGCAGGGGTGGGCCTACCCCTTTGAGAAGTGTATTGTATTCTTACCTTTTATCATTAAAACAGATTATTGTTTAACCCCTATCCTGGTTGTTTTGAGTTTTCCATCTTTTAAAGCAAACTCATATAGGATCGGCGCGGAGCAGAGATATCTGCTCCAACAGAATGGTGACCCCGACGTGATGACGTTATGACGTGGTGACGTCATGAGTAGGGTTTTTTAGAGGAAACACTAGCAGCCAGCGGACGGAGGGAGATGCCTGGAATAATCTCTGACAACTAAAACCAGGATCCTACAACTGAAAGGTAAAACGGACGCCTGTTTCTATCGAAGATCTTTAATCGGCTAAGCTACATTTTAGAGTTGTCAAAGATATTTCCCAGTGTCATAGTCTTCACGCTAAGATAATGCAATACATATTTTAGTATAGGTATGAAAGTTATATAAATATACAAGTGAAGCAGCGAAGTATTTCAGCGTCAGGTATTGAGTCTCTGACGGCTGGAAGGGTATAAGAGTCCCTGCGCCTAGTGGAGGTATCGAGTCCCCACAGGGTGTACTTCCTGGTGGATGTCAAGTGGTAGTGTCGAGTCTCCATCCATGACAAATCTGAATAACAAATCCAAGGCTCATAGGAGCTGGAGGTGCGTTATATGTAAAAAATCCGAGAGGAGAAACGCGAACTTCAAAAGCCATTGAAATGAACGGATTTCTCACTGTCTTGTTCTGTTGGGTTTAACTCCCATTCTGTTGAAAGAAATATCGCATCTTAAAAGCTGAACAGACAGCGTGGAGGATATATTTATGTACTTGTGAATAAATAGAATATATTATTGAACATAGAATAGCCTTAGTCAGATAAAGAAATACGAAGTCATAATGGAAGGATACCATAGTTTCAAGAAAGCCCCCCTTCTCCTGGAATGCCTGACAGCTCCAGCCGGGGTGTCTGTGAGAGTATCCCCCCCCTTTTTCTCTCTCCTGTTTGCTCTCTTCTTTAATGCCTGGAAAATGGCTGCTGAGCATTGAATTTAAAACAAGGAGTGAAAGATCAACGAGTGATCTGAAGTTGGAGTGAATAACATTGAAAATTAATAGATCAATGTGTGAGTTGAAGTGGTAGATATTGAAATAAATAAGAAACTATAATTTGTTGTTTTTAGCATAGTTTTTGTGGGATACAGTTACGTCACATTGTGGTTTTTATGAGAAGTTTTGAGAACTGCTTGTTACTTTTGCATTGCATTGTGAATTTCGTTGTATTTGTCATTAACTGAGAATTGTACTTAATTATATTTCAGAGGAATTTAATTGCATACAGTAACGTTGAGGGAAAGTAAAAAGAGGTTTACTGAGTATATTATGAAGTACATTGAGGTTAAGGTTCGATTCAAATTAAATATAATAGTGGATTATTCCTCCTAGATTAGACATAGAAAGAAGAGAATTTGTTAAACATTAGATAACAAACTCACTGTAAGAAATATATATTGTAATGTTATTTAGGAGTTGTATTGATCATACAACAGTGAGATAGGAAACTGAAAACGCAAACAATTCACCACAATTAGGTTTTGTAAGTTTGTCAGTCAGAGGGAAGCTGTTAATGTTGAAGCATGACAGAGAGAGACAGAGAGAGACAAGAAAATATGATAAAATGAGAGGAGATGACACTCTGGGAAATTTAAGTTCAGCTCTACGTGTTATGAACTGGCCTTGGCTGCTTACATTTTTTATTGAAGCCAGACTACAAGTCGTATGGTTTAATTTGTATTGAACTCAGTCTCCAAGCAGTGTGGTTTTTATCTGCACATGTTTGAGTGTTCCCCTCCCCTTCCCCCAGTCACTTGAGGTTAATGCTATACTGCTAAGCTAGTTAGCCAGCCTGTTGGCATTACTAGATGGTGAAATAGTTGGAGTAAAGATGTACACGAACAATGAGAGTAGATTAAGTTGTTTTGTTTTTCATGCTTTTCACCAAAGCTCATTTGAATGGTTATTATTTTAATGTAGTGTTGTTTTGTGTTATATTTCTAAACTATAATGTACCCACACGCATGTGGTTTCTTTGTCACAGTTCATTTTAAAGTCAGCCACCTCATGGCTAGATCTCATCTCTGAGAGTCCATTGTGTTAATGAGTAAGAGGTCCTTTTGTTCTTCAGGCCACATGTTAAGGATGATCAGCATCCAATTTATTTGACCCCATGAGGTCAAGAGTCATTCTGTTAGACCACAATCTTGTGTAAGACAAATCATTGTTCTTTTGTCACATTTTGAATTACATAAGAGTTCATTTTGCTAAATCAATTTATCTATAAATGTTGTAGTTGGAGTTTTGTGTCTGCTAACATTTTTAGGAACGAAAGCACCAGGAGATGAGTGAACTCAAGAATCCGTAGAGTGTAAATACATTGAGACACATTTTTACAATCAAACTGTTTGCATATCAGGAACAAGGAATTTAGATAAAATAAATAAATGGAAAGTAGACATAGGCCTACACTTGGGTCAAATTACATTACTGTGATCTGATTAGTGTGCTCTGCAGGTTTACTATTGTTCTAAGTAGCAGTGGGATTTTTAAATACAGAGAGGTTCTTTCATAGTGTGTGAAATATGCGATGCTGGAAACATGTAGGTGTTCAAATTATAGGAGAAAATAGTTTCCTGAAAAACTTAGTTTGGGTAAATATGTCACAATGGATGAAACGATTATTAGAGGGAGTTTTTGTAATATCATTAGTAGACATTAATTGTGTTGTTTAGATGGCAGTTAACTACTAAGACAGATAGTATTATTAGAAAGAGACAGAGTGGAAAGGGTTGGATTTATTTAACCTCAGTGTGCTAGAATTTCTATAGGTAATGCGTCCCGAGACCTGGACTCTCTCTCTCTGCCTGTCAGATGGCTAAGACCCCGATCCGCCGGAGCAAACAAAGGCCTATCCCAACCAGGAGACTGCTCCTTCTCAATAGACCAGACAGAGAACCAGAGCTGAACCAACAACAACAATAAGAACTGCAGCTCGAACTATCTCCACCTGTGGCATCCAGAACCAAACAGCTTGCTGACATACAGAGAGATACTCTCATCAGTCCCTCAGACAGGGCATGAAGTTCCAAGCTGAGCCACAAGAATTGACAAGAGCAAAGTGTGGGACATGAGAGCAGAATCCGCCCTCCATAAAGCCGCAGAGAGACTGTAAAGGAGGAGATGAAATGCAAAGCAGTACACGAACAGTGGCATGATGGGGGCTGCAGAGGGGACTGGGCAGATGGCTGCCTCAAAGACTTACAGCGAATGGATTCGAGAGCTGATGGACAAAGGGGGAGAAGTCGGAGTCAGAGGAGTTGGTCGAGCAGAATGTGAGGTGGCCGGGGTCACGGCTTGAGATAAACCAGAGGAGAGGGGAAGGGAATCAACGGGAATGAGTGAGTTTACACATAAACACACTTATTATAAGCGCACATTTAAAGAACTTGAATTGACTTGATAAATAAGTGAAGATAAGAAGATGTATTAACCATGAATTAATCAATTGGTAAATAAAAAATAGCAGTAAAGAGGTAACTATTAAAGTGAAGTGAGAAAATCATCCTAAAACACACTGAGGGAAAAAGGGGGACAGAGTAGAACCATGTTCTTCAATCTTTTCATCATGTTAACAAATTACTATACGAGGACTTCTTTAGGGGGAAGTAACTGTTGTTTGTATTCCAGAATGTAGTCTTTAAAATAGAGTAAAAGTAGAAACAGCACATTTGATTTTGAAAAAGCCATATAATTGGAAGGAATGTGGGGTCACTGAACCCATCCTGCTGTGGTTTTTAGGTCTTACTTGCAGCTTCACAGGCAGCGCAAGGCAACATTTTATGAGTTTTAAAGACATGCTTCTCCACCTTCAAAGGGACATCCATTTAATTAGTGTTGACCTGATACTTAGAGATGTTAGAAGGTAAATACGGGCCTACCAGCTACCATTTGTGACAATTCCTAAAAATTCAACTACAAACCAGTGATGAAATTACTTCTATTTTTGAATCCCTGATAAAGTAGGGAGTAATTGTCGCATGTTCGGACACCCAGGGTTCCACACACTGCTAAAGAGCTTAACATTGTTTTTTGGTATAATGAACTATGAAATGCAGAGCTATACAGGTCCTAGTAATGGTTTGACTCAAGATAATAGTTCGGTACACAAGTTTCTGAATTAGATCTGTTAGACATTGTACTAATGATTAGGTGTTAATGAACTGCAGTAGTACTATAAGGAAGTGACGTTTTTTTTGGCAAACACTTTTCAGGGAATGTGGGAAACAGCTGTTCCGATGAAAAGTTAGAGATATCTTGAACATTATAGTTGTAATCGTGAATTAATTAATGATGGCGCTCCATATATGACAGATTTTTGTCGACAAAGGATACTGGCCTATGCTGAAATATCAAAGTCTCTGCAGAGCACGACACATGGCCAAAAAGACTGAGACCAAATGACCTTTGACCGACAGTGTGACTTGAGAAGGCACTGTCAATGACTGACTCTGAGGTGAACCTGACCAAACTTGACTTTACAACCTGACAGTGTGAGTGTGAATGTGAGTGTATGTCTGCATGTGATCAGTGCAACTGCATGATTTAAAACAATGACTAATCAAGCATGCTTTTGGACTAACACATTATTCTGGGGCTCTGTGGGAAATGAGATTTCCTAACATTCCACAGAATTGGAAAACTGCACTTGTGACCCGTTTCTAATCTAGTTGATGATATTTCACTCACAGGAGTTTGCAGAATGTGAAACTCAAACTAAAACATGAAGATTCTGTTTCTTTTAGGACTGAAAGATGGAGAGAAACACTTCATTTCACTGAAGTGTTTACTGTGGAAATGATGGATGTACATTTGTGAATAATGTTTGGTATTTTCTTATAATCCATTATTACCTGAAGGTTTTCTTCCCATACAGGATTTTGTTACACATGAGTTCATGTGTAAAAAGGGGGAGTGTAAACTTCACAATGTACATTTTTCATTTAGGGACTGAAAGGAACCTGCTGCCCCAACTCGGATGTTCAATCTGACCATTGATTGACAGTTTTAGAATTGACCTGCTCCATATCTGGGGAAAAGATACTGTTTGATGAATGTTGATATGTTTCTAATATTGATTGAGTTATAACAGGTAACACAGATGCAGAATCAGTGGCCAAGGGGCTACCAGAGAGATGTAATTCCAGAATGGAATACTGAAGAAGTTGAGTAATGTTTCAACAGGTATAAAGGTAACTGAGGTTTGAAATGTAGAAAGAACATATTACAGTTAAAGCTAAAACATAGTAATGTAATGAGACAGAATTTAATTTAGACAACATCATGTAACTAGCCCGGTAAAGAAGTAAAAGCAATAGACTTTATTGTTTAGGTCATTATGGGGATATACATTTCACCATTGATGATTCACCACACAAGGAGACTGCTTTCTAGCACTCAGGTTGCCCCTCTCATGGTTCCTTCACTGCCATGGAAGTTGTGTTCTGTTCCCAAAGGTTTCAAGTACTTTGGGTCTCAGTTTCTGATAGATTTATACAATGTTGGGAGACGGACACAGTAGAAAAGAATGACAGGGGATATGTTTCAAAATGCCTTGTGTAAGTTTATCTCTTGAGAATGAGATAAAAAGGGGGAATTGTGCGAAAATTGAAGTAACTTGAAAGTTTGAAGTGAGAGTTTGATACAGTGTATTTTTGGTATATTCATCTTAATGTCCCCTGATATATAAGAAGTGTGTTTTTATATATTCATCTGTGTACTTAATTACTTTGTATTTAATAGTAGCAGTTTATATGAACAAAAAGCTGGAGATATGAGGAGTGAAAACTTCCCTGTCATTGAGAAGTGGAGAGGAAATATCCTTATATAGACATATGCTATAGACAGGTGTGTGTGTGTGTGTGTGTGTGTGTGTGTGTGTGTGTGTGTGTGTGTGTAAGCTGCAGTAATACGAGACAGCGAACACCAGATGTGTGTGTTTTGCTACAAACTGAGAGACTCTTGTTTCCGGATCATCTCGGCTGGCGCGCGCTGATACGCTACGAAAGCCCATCGTTTGTATATGGGCCAATAGATGACCTGGATGGGAGGACCATCCACACAGCTCCTCCCGTTGTTCTTACAATATCTCCTGTTGAGTCCTTGTGTCCGGTCTCTTTTCCTCCTGCCGTCAAGATGATGATGTTCTCCCGGCATTAGGACCAGGGCAGGGGCGGGCCTACCCCTTTGAGAAGTGTATTGTATTCTTACCTTTTATCATTACAACAGATTATTGTTTAACCCCTATCCTGGTTGTTTTGAGTTTTCCTTCTTTTAAAACAAACTCATATAGGATCGGAGCAGAGATATCTGCTCCAACAATATCCACACAAACAAACAAAGTGTGCAATCCAATGAATGTTAATCTAACTGGGTTTTGATAGATAATATCTCTTTTTCTTCTCTCAATTATTTTATTTCTATTGTGCACTCTAATCAATATTAATCAAACTATTGTTCGTTTATACATTTTAAGAATGGCGTTTATCTTTTTTGAGAATGAGTTCTTATTTTATTTATTGGGGTCTGCAACAGATGATACAAATGTTTGTGTCAGTAAATGTGTACTAACAGAGGCGGGGGTGTGTGTGGAAATAATGGGGACAGAGCTGCTGTCAGACGATCAGCTGTGCAGCGTCATCACAAACGGACGTCGCTTCACGTGACGCTCCAGAGGTAAGGACGTCCCATTGCTCTTAAAACTCATTTCCCTGCTTCTCGTGGTTTCCTTGCGTCCCTCCATGCTTCCCTGGTGGGAGAGACGCAGGGAAACGACGCAAGTGAGGGAGGCAAGGATTTAATTTAACCGACCTGAGACGGGGCCACAGCCTCAATCTGCTGTTCACGTGAGCACAGTCACCAGCCACAAGGATCTCACACACACACACTCCCAGCCCAACAAGAAAACAGCACCTAAATACACACACAGACTAACAAGACACAGGTGAGGGGGGAGGAGACAACACAGGGCACCAGGGTCCTATACTACGAAGCTGGTTCAACCTAACCTTGATATGTTTGAGTTAGCCGGTTGGCCTAATCCAAAACATACGCGCTCTCGCTAAACTGTACTACGACGCTGGTTATCAAGTGGATCGCTCAAGCCAGCCGAAAGGGGTGGTATTTGGAGCATTCGACCAATCACAAACATGGAGAAGCGTACTGACAGCGCAGCGTCATACTTCCTGAATGAAAAGTGAACTTTAATACTAGTCAAAAATGAAGAAGTTAAACTTTAAACATCCATGACTTAAACACTTTATCCAGGATAAAAGCCACATAGTTGCACCTGCACGGTGAATACAGCTGGCAAAAGAAAAAGTGTTTGAATGCGTACATTAACAGGTTTATGATATCACTGCCCCGTCTAAAACACGATCTGACTTTAATTACATTTGTCTCGAGTGTTTCGTCAACTTAATGTGTTGCTTAAAATAATACTTCTGCATACAGTATGTGACAATGTGAGTGTTACACGGCAAGACACTGACTCAGATAAGGAGAGATATGATACATTATGAAGTGATATGCCGCGGACTGTACTTAATGTACTCTGATCCGGTTACTTATGTTGTGGCCGATATTTAAGTAAGCTTTCTTAACGCTAATGTTATAATAGTCAGATTGCTCTGAAGATGGGAGGTGATATTCTATTAATGTTCACGTTCACACAGTCGGTGATTTTTGCCGGCCGTCTTTCCTGCGACGGCAGCTTTTCTGTATTTCGCTTTAAACTCCGCACACTGAGCTCTGATTGGTCAGCAGGCAGTGCTTTCACTGAGTTGAGCTCTTAGCCTGCAACCTAACCTGGTCCCGACCAGGTTAGCCGCTAAGCATAAGTTACCATGGAGATCTAGCCTGCTAAAAAGAGAACCAGCTTCGTAGGACCGGAAAGCCGGAGTTTTCCCTGAATTTAGCCGGCTAAGCGAAAATCCTGCTTCGTAGTATACCCCCCAGGTGCACACAATCCAGCAACAGACATGGGGAAAGGGGAACACTTTTCAGAATAAAACCAGGAAACAGAGACAGACAAACTAGTTACATAAATTACATATATTCCCATGCTTCCTGTGCAATGTTTTTAGTGCTATATTACCCGTAACGGAGGCCGAAATCTATGGGCCCAGAGATCACCTCCGTTACACAAACTATTTTTATATTTACTATTTACTTTACTATTAATTTTTCTGTTTATCTGTGTTTTGTGTTGCACTGTTGGAGAAGCCTGTGACCTAAGAATTTCATCAGCATAACTACACTGTAGCTATGTTCGCATGACTAAATAAAGAACCTTGAACCTTATGGTTACTAGTCGCCAGGTGAGGAAGTTATGGTACCTTTAAGGACCCTCTCAGAGGATTCTTACCACAACACTCATTTAGGAGCAACAACGTTTAGCAGGCATTAACATCAGTTTTAAAAGCTTGTCAGGCAACAAACGTGGCCTTCAGGTAACATAAAACGTAAAGCCCCTCTCTTGACCCAGCGTTTGGTTTATTTGATCTGATTTACTGCAGAAACATGGCAGTGCACCATTGCACTCTGTAGGTCCCTATGTATATAAGAAGGGCTCTTTTGTAAGGTAGCAAGAGACAACAATTCTTAGTGTATACACTAAACACAGAGTTATGAATATTATATTATATTTCTGCTAAAAGAAAATAGGATCACCGAAATGCATCACCATTATTAACTATTAAAGCAAGCTAAATAGTTATTTATGAATACACGTTTCGTGCTTTTTTATTAAACATCTTTCTGGAACATGTCCCAAGGTACACAGACTGCGAGGTAGAGATGCTGCTAAGTGTCACCCATCAAAACCATTGTTGTTGTTGTTGTTTCTGGTGCATGCTCTTACACAAAGCAACAATAGGCATGAATTAATTAAGGGGATGATGTAATTGTTTTGTCAAATGCTCAGCTTACTGCCAAGTGATCATAAACTCAGTTTGCATGTGGAAGAGAGGCCAAAACTCCATTCTTTAAGATAAATGTCTATAGTTGCTAGGTTTCAGGACCAACTGTGTTATTAGCTGATAGTTACAAAATGTGTATGTTTGCTCCCTGTAACCCCTTATTTTTCAATGTCTATTTATTGTTTAACACTCTTCCAATAAAACCTAATAAACTATCATTTATTTAGCCGTTCATATGAACAGTTATTGTCTCCCTTCAACCTGAATATTGCCTCATCCCGTCTACATCTCCTCATTACTTCCAATTTATCTCACAGTCACCCTCCTTTCCCTCCACAATGTCACCTGTCACCATGCTACTCTTAAGGTGGAGCGCAAATACCAACTGGGATTTAAACATAGGGGGAAGTAGAGTAAGCCTGTGTGATTGTGAGGAAGAGTGTATGTTTTTGTGTGCACAGGCTATGTAGAGAAATGATATGAGCAGGTGGGAGGAGAAGGAGGAGGAGGAGGGACTGACAGCACAAAGGGAGAGAGATACAGTAAAATCTCGCACACAAACCCCACCACTCGGGATTTCCTGCAGAGGAACCCACAGCCAGATAGTCTAAAATCTCTAAGCGACGCGAGAACGATGCAGGAATCACTGGGAGCTGGCTCATTTTGTTGGCATTTTGTGCTGACATACAGTATAACTTGAATAAGATTAGTTCTAAGAATAAAGTATACCTACAGATATAAAATGATTGGCAGCACACACAAAAAAACACACTGCATTCTACTGTGTGTCTGTGAATTCCTCTATACACAAATAGATAGACTGGTCATTTCAAGGCTTCTTGTGCATGATGTTCAAATTGTTAATGATGGTCCCTTATTAAGACAAGCGTACTCGTCAAAATACTTCGTGATTGACAGGTTGCTATCACAGTGTTATGCAGTTTGAGTATTATTTTTGGTCACCTACAAATATAATAATAAACAATAGTGTGTGAATATGGCACAGGAGACCACTGTGTCAATGTTGTGTTCTTGAAACCATGTTCATGTATCCTTCATCTTAACCAAGAAGCTTTTTCTAACCCAAAATATGATCCTATTTTAGAATTTGATTTTAGAAAACAACTAAACAAACACTAACTCAAGCAAAGGTATATCTCTTTCTATTTAATTATCTGTCTCTTGGTAACGTAACAACTGTTACACAAGGAAAACACTATCTGTTTTGCATTGCCATTTGTCTTAATAAATAAAAAACAACTTAACAACGAAAACAGAGTGCAACTAAGTCACAATTTGAGTCACTCGACAACAGAAAAATAGCTTCACAGATGGTAGTTAGAGCGCCAAGCTAATGAACTTTTGAAAATGTGACACCTTCTGTTTTCAGTTTGTCACATAAAATAGAAAACAGTATCATGCAATGAGAGTTTAAAAAAAGTGTCTCTTTACATGAAGCCTGATGCAAGAAAATATGCAAGGTTGATGCTGATGGCTGAGAGCTGATACTATTTGTGTCCTGACTGCTTGAGCCTCTCAGTATGGCTGTCAGTATGAATCAGTGTGACTGTGGGAGGACTGTGTGTGTGTGTGTGTGTGTGTGTGTGTGTGTGTGTGTGTGTGTGTGTGTGTGTGTGTGTGTGTGTGTGTGTGTGTGTGTGTGTGTGTGTGTGTGTGTGTGTGTGTGTGTGTGTGTGTGTGTGAACTGCCCCTCGCCCCCGCAATTTCAACATGTCATGCTGGGAGAGGAAAGTTTCCCTGTGTGTGTGTGTGTGTGTGTGTGTGTGTGTGTGTGTGTGTGTGTGTGTATATACAAGTATTATATCGATGTGTGAGCCTTCACATAGAGAAAGAATGAATACATAGGGAGGCTTTGAACAAAAGAGGAGCCATGTTCAATTATCAGCTCCTTTCCTCCTCATCCCTTAAAATACACACACAAGCGCTTTCCTCTTATTCCTCTTTGTGTAGGTCGATAAATACAATATAGACACCGTGTATGACCATAACAATACGAATTGATCAGTGATTGATATTTTACATTTTATCATCTTTTCACCTCACCACATTTTTCCTGGTGTACTGTCACTGATCTGTTGCAGCCTGACTGTGTGTCTGCTTTGACTGACAACCCGCGCTGTGGAAAAATGCAACGTCAGGCTCTTAGAGGACGGTCCTCCATGAAATACTTATTATGTCACAGTGTTAAAGTTAAAGCACCATCTATCGTAAATATGAGAGGGATTTGAATGCAATGCTTCAAATCAAGCTGTGTGCTGGACAGAATCTAATCTCTTATAGTAGAACCAATAACTAACTATAAAGGACCATGTGAGACTTCATACCAAAATATATTCTCTGTAGGATAACATATATCAGATTTGATAAATGAAGAATATTCTCGGATGTAAGATCTCTGATCTCACTAAAAATGACAGAATTGACATTTTGAACAAACAGTAATTATTTTGCATAAAATAAACTATGAGTCACAAACTAAAACCTCAGGGACCCAGACTCCTCACAGCGTGATTCAACTCAAACTCCTGAGATACTGCATTCAACTGCTTATACAAACAGGTATAATAAGCATTTTTCACCATGTTCTGACATTTAAAAAGGTCAGGATAACCAATGCATTTATAAAAAGAAATAAAAGTAAAAAATTAAGTTGATTAATCAGTTGGCACTAAATGTACCTGCAACTGATTCTTTTTTAATCTCAATATCTAAATATCAAACCAATACATTTTAAAATGTTTTAAAAATGAATTGGACATTTAACAATAATGAAGATGTATTACAGTGAAAACAGCCTGTAGATTAAGTGCTAATGTAAACAATCATTTGAGTGTGTGTGTGTGTGTGTGTGTGTGTGTGTGTGTGTGTGTGTGTGTGTGTGTGTGTGTGTGTGTGTGTGTGTGTGTGTGTGTGTGTGTGTGTGTGTGTGTGTGTGTGTGTGTGTGTGTGTGTGTGTGTGTGTGTGTGTGTGTGTGTGTGTGTGTGACCATTTGTTCCTGTCTGACATTATCATACATTTACCTTTTTCTTCTGTCAGTGATCTAATGTTTTGCAACTGTGCCCTAAAGTAGGATTTAAGGTCACAAGGAAGAGCCATCCCTCATTTAGAAAAAAACAAAAACGTAATTTGCATCTGCAGTAACAGCTTTTCCTTGTTTTCAAGCCTTCCAGAGAAACATAAACCAGCAATATATCATTCATAGAGCTTTGCAGGGGTTGGAAGTCCCTGCAGGCAGTGGCGACTGGTCATTAGGGGCAGGTGGGGCACAGCCCCACCTAGTGTCAGCAGAAAGTATTAAAATAATGATTACAACAAAATGCAAAGAATAAATTAAAAAATATATAAAATATATTTTAAGATCATGTTTAATCATCTGATTCGTCTGTACATTGCTGTTTTAGTATGTGTTCTTCTAATTAGTGTCTACAGTGTGTGCCTATTGAGCTGTTTAGAGCCATGTGGGACAAAACCTGATCCTGCCCCTCCCTCTGACTGTCTAAGTGAACGGTGACTGCAAAAACTACACTGCGCATGCTCAGAGTATTTTCCTATTTAATGTGTGTGGCAAAAAATAATGACCATAGGGGCAAGGTGCTGCCATCCCCACCATACGTCATCTCACATAAGCCAGAGCTGATTGGCTGTAAGTACGTGTGCCGCGAAAAGTGTGGTGTGTGAAGAGGAGACGAGAGAGCTGTAGTGAGGCGTCCTAAAACCAGGAAGTAAGCTGCGCATGGCTTCCCTCCACAAAAAAGCAACGAGATTTCTCCATAGGATTTGAGAAAATAGCTCAAAATAAGATCTGTGGGAAACGTAGCTGTTAGATAAATGTACGTTTTGTTCAGCCGGATAATATCCACATGTCTACCCTACTTTTATCATTTTCGAATCAAAAATCTATTGATTAGATTTATGATAGACTTTTGAAACTACAAGAAGATAAGGAGGACTTTTACAAAAAAGTAATAGAGATTTTTGTCCAGAAGGATAGGCAAATGGACTTAATCTTCAAGTCAAGGTAAGACTGCAATTTTATTGAAAATGGGATCTTACTAAGAGAGAACAATTCAATATTGAAATGATACAATTACATTTTTGTGGGTATCCTTCTGTTGAACTGTCTGTTTAAAAGTAATTGAAGCATCAGACAAAAAAAGCTTTTGAAAATAATATTATATTTTGATTTAATATATTTGTAAACTTGAAGAGTCAGTGCCAGTGCCTCACCAGCCATGAACCTCTCTGCAGAAGCTTATATATAGACATCTGAGTTTTTTGTGCCCCACCACTTTTGTACATATAGAAACGCCACTGCCTGCAGGATGGCTGGGTTTTCACTTTACAGTCTATTATCTCGGATTTAAACTCAGAGGCTGCTTGTTGCTGAGGGTCTGCTAGATTGTTTATTTAGCCAGGAGAACAAAGCAGAATTACAACTCTTCCTATAACTGGGGATTTAAGGCAGATTGGGCGTATTTTAGATTCAATCACTTGGATCCACACGAGGGTTCTCCTTATGGCAAACTCAAAAATATATATCACACGTGCTAAAATTGAGGGAGTGATATGGAGGATAAGTGGTGGAAAAGACGTGATGCTGAATGACAGCGAGGATACATTACATAACTTCACTCCCAAACTCAGCTTTCGGGAGCAAAAGTGGGAACAAATGAGCCGCAGAGCCTCAAAAACAAGATGTTAATATCAATTTCGCCAACAGGTAGCTTGTCAAGCTTATCCATTTAAGTTAAGATGCGGTTTGGTTTGCCACATTAAAAAAAAAAGAGATCAGTATTTTAACCTGTCGCGCTATTAACGCGTCAGATATTACCAAGGCATTGTGTGTGTTTCTTACCTGCATGTTGTCCTGTGTGGTAAAGGCGACAATGATTGCTGATTTCTGCCCGAGTGTGTGTCCTCTCTGCACCGACCCCAGACTGCCGCTCCGCTGGATTCGAAGGAATGCACACACACGCGGAGGGTGGGGGGAGAGAGGGGTGCAGCACAGAGGAAACGAGCGGACCTTCATTATTTGACAGCCTTATATGATGTAACGGCAGAGTCAACAGGCTGGCAGCGGATTAAAGCTTTTAATGTATCATCCTAAAATATTACCTGCAGGAGGTGAACATGGGAAATGATGGGAACAACTGCATAATGACGGTAAATCATACATACTTAAGTGATCTTTAATTCAGACTCAGTAATGATTTCATTTAATCATCTGGAATGCTTCACTGCAGGATGTTTCATACATTCCTGTTGCTCTGTTAACATATCAGTCACGACTTTATGTGATTAATTCATACTTAATAGATCATCGATTAAAGTAAGCTAATACTTCATACATACATACATACATCTTCATTTCAAAACCAATTGCAGAAAAGTACTGATTCTCGTGCATACAATTATTTCTTAATATGGTTTCTTTTTTATATATATATATATATATATAAATAACATATCCTTTTCTATTTGATAACTTATTAACATTACAGGTGATTTTCTTACCTCTGCTGTTGGTTTATTGAAAGAGGAGAAACCTGAGGATGAGGACCTAACAAAGTTAACAATTTCCTCACTGTTTTCACTTCTCTCAGTCATCGTTGCTCCGCCATGATCACTTTGGCCAATTTCAACATGTCATGCTGGGAGAGGAAAGTTTGTGTGTGTGTGTGTGTGTGTGTGTGTGTGTGTGTGTGTGTGTGTGTGTGTGTGTGTGTGTGTGTGTGTGTGTGTGTGTGTGTGTGTGTGTGTGTGTGTGTGTGTGTGTGTGTGTGTGTGTGTGTGTGTGTGTGTGTGTGTGTGTGTGTGTGTGTGTGTGTGTGTGTGTGTGTGTGTGTGTGTGGCATTAGATTACAGTGAGTGTCATTAGAGTGATTGGTACAGAAATGCAATTAAAGCCCTGCTGGAAAACCCGTGTGAGGTTGGTGTGGAACTGAATCAATTTATGCGACCTTGGCTCTGAAGCGGACCAGAGCAGGGACAGAAGGAGTGAGAGAGAGAGAAAGAGAGAGATGCAGACACACACACACACACACACACACACACACACACACACACACGCAGAGAGAGAGGGAGAAAGAGAGACTGTAGCAAGTATAAAGCCAGGTCAAGCATCCTCACACATCATGTTGATTGCATAATGAAGAGCCGGGAAATAGCCTGTAGGATGAATGAGGAAAGGCCATCTGTCTAATACAATTCTTGGTATTAGCTAAGCTGAAGACACGTTTCTATATGTTTCCAAAGAACACAGATGTCAGTTAGAGCAAATAAACATTCACACAGAGTTTCGTTTCAGAGCTGGCCAACAGAACAGTATGTCCACAAGTGGAGAGAATATTGAACCTGCTGTTGATGCTGGTTGTTATAAACAGATAAGCAGGAAATTAACACCCGGGGCTGATGACAAACTGCATGCACAAAAATAACTGCAATTTTCCCTAATATACACAGATCTACTGTATGTTATCCTTACATCATTTCTGCTGTAGGCCAACTTCCCTTATTGGGAGTTTTCTAATTTACATAACGTTGGATAATACATTTGATTTACCATTTAAATCCATACATTTCACAGATTATTAATATACATTTAGGGGCACCTATGTTGAGATGAATTAGTATATCAGGTATAAATTACCATAAGCACTGTATAACCTATACAACTTGTACATTTGACAAGTTAATAGTAATGTTCCAAACATATACAGTATACATATACTGACTATGAAATGTAAGACTTTTACATTTTAACGATTGATGCACGAGAACACCAGGGTAGCATGATATTAATATTTGGGTTAAGGTGACTGGTCAATTTATTATAAAGGTTGTATCACATGGTCAAAAAAAAACATGAATACTTTAAATAAACATCCAATCATAAAAGATCACTAGTATAGATATAAATATATATATATATAGATATATATACTGTATATCTATATTTAGATATAAATATAGAGCTTTAAGTATAACAGCCGAGGCATGAAATACTGCAGATTATTTATGCAGGTTTGAGAGAAAGTTGCGGATTGTATATATTTTTAAAACATGCAACACAATACAACTGGAGTCCGGCTCTAAGGAGAGGTCAGGAGAAGATTATAACGCTCTTTCAGGAAGGTTTTATCTCTAAAGGGACTTTTGCTAAAGTGGATATTTTTTGCTAATCTCAAATCTGTCAGCATCCTCGTCCTTGTCTCACACGTTATCTCCCTCTCTGCATCTCTCTCTCTTCTCTTGTTTTCCACTTTCCCTGGCCGATTTGCTACTCACACAAATGACACAAATAATTGCTTCTTCTCTCATTGGATGGGCATCATTTAGAGGCCAATGAAGGGGGGCCGTGTATTGACTGGTGAAGGGAGTGAACATTCAGGAGGGGCACACACACGCACACACACACGAGGTGTAACATAGAGAAATTAAAAAAAAATGTTGACCTTGCTGTTTCTCTTCTTTGTTTTACTAAACCATCACACACACACACACACACACACACACACACACACACACACACACACACACACACACACACACACACACACACACACACACACACACACACACACACACGACAAGGATAACAGTTATCCCTCCCTTACAACATCCCCAACCCCTAACATCAGACGGAAGGACACCATTAGAGTCGATTTGTTCTTACAGGAAGATAGCAATACAATACCACTATATACATAGGTTTAACCTCTTATTCTACAGGTTACAGAAGGATCAACTTCAATGGTTCCCAACCTCGACTTTTGTCACCTAAAACCAACCTATGCGAACTTGGGACTCTTCTTATACATTTAAAAGAGGGGTTATTAACCCTAACAATTCAAATTCAATTCAAAACCTTTATTTATCCAGGTAAAATCCCATTGAGATCAATGATCTAACAATGGTTATATCCTCTCAGAAGGTTTTTTAGAATAATTCTGAGAACCCTAAGGAGATAAAACATCATGAAAATGGCAGCTATTATAGAAAAGTCTGAATTAAAAAAAGTTTCCCTAGCACAATCTAATTAATCATCCCATGACCTAGTATGATTTGCCTTGTGTCCCCTTAGCCAGGTCCTGACCCCTAGTTTGGTAACTGCTTCTCTAGCACTAATGAGATGTGTCCTTATAGATTGCATTTGGGGGATTAAAAAATCAAACGTGTGCTGCTTTAATGCGGTGTATTTGTGATATGTTGTTGGGATAGTGTCAATCTCGTGATAGAAATTAAATCTGTGCAGATAAACATCGAACAGAGAACAAACCACAAGAGAATCACTGGTCAGGTCAAAGTCAATTGAAAAATTATTGTAGATATTGATGAGATTGAAGTGTATCAATATTCTACATTGTGATAATATACATTACATTACATTACATGTCATTTGTTAGACGCTTTTATCCAAAGTGACTTACATACATTCTGTACTGTAGACAATCCCCACAGGAGCAATTTGGGGTCAAGTGTCTTGCCCAGGGACACAACGACATGCTGACTGCAGTGGGACTGGAACTTGGTATCCCCTGATTTGAAGTCCAGCACACTGAGCCAGCTACCTAGATGAATGAAAAATAAAAGTATGAACCTAACCAAGCCTTACAATGAGGTGAACTGGAATAACATGTGTTTAAAAGGAATATCAGGTAAATGAACGCTACTGAAATCAACATAACACAGTGTCAGTGTTTCATCAGGGGGAGAATAGTGTTATTTCATGAGTTTAAGGCTGCCTAGACACAGAACCAACAATTTCCTAAAAGTATCGGATTAAAATAAGGTAAAAATAACATCAAAATGATTTCTGTAAAAGGTGCAAGGGTCATTTGGCTTTTCATTTCATTGTCATGAGGTAAAATTAGAGGCAGGAGTTGCTATTCTCACATAATTGTCTTTTCCACAGCAGATTAGGATTGGATTCACCTGCACAATATGTACAATAATGTGCGTGAATATACGTCCTGCTTGTCGGCTTAAAGCCTGTCACAGTGACAGAAGGAAGAAGTGGGGAAGGGGGTGGGGTTGATCATCAAAGCACTGTACAAATACTGTCAGCTGCAGGCTGAGGGAGAGCGGAGATTCCCCAAGAAAATACTAAATATAGCATACACAAAGCTGGGATGATACAGTCCGTAATTTGCTTTCACCTTTAGAAGAAATAGAAGAATAACGAACAAATTCATGCATACAAACCATGCAGGCACACACAACAGCAACCCATGTGTAATTCGCCCCTCAGAAGGATTTCATGTTTCTATGGAGAAGAATGTCTATTTTTAGAAGCGATATAAATAGCTATTTCTGTAGCTCCAACACTTGTATTCATGTGCCCCAAAGCCTTTTCTGTATATTATTTCCCTATCTTCGTGTGTCTCAGTGGACTTGTCCCTTAAAACAACACATTCAAATACCCAGCTGCTCTCCCTCCGAGTGTGTGAATCACAGACATGTGGACAATGATCTGAAATCTGTATCTGACAGTCATGCTGAGGTCTCAGAGCCCACTGACACTCAGAGGGGAAAGGGCCTGAGTGTACCTGGTGATTGGTTGTCACATTCATCAATAGTCTTTCTACAGCCCTCCTCGGACCAATGAAAGCAGCAAAAAGCATCAACATAACAACCGTCTCTAGAGGAATACTGCATCACGAAGCAGCACTATATGTCCTCTCCGGAGGACGAGAAACCATAGTGTAGACAGTTTGTTGTCCTGATGTTTTCAATTAGGATAAACAACAGGAAGGGTTTAACTGAGACTGAGGATTAGTGAAGTGGGCACAAAGCAGCAGAGGGACACCAGCGACTTATCCTGGAGGCGAGGGTGAAACAGGGAGCAACTTTGTAGCCAAGGAAACAGTTGCTAAGTAGCAAACAAGGCATCCCTGGACAAATAGGGACAACGATATGATTGTGCAGGAAAAAAGAGGAGCAAATATAATTGTAAAAGATAATTTCACACGCTGGTTAAAAACTAAAACGAGTGACTGTGAGGAAATCTGTGAGTTTGTTGTTTTATAACATTAAATCCCACAAGGTAGCTCACAGCAGTAATACCCTGCAACACCAAACCATGAGAGTGAACCATAATAATTAACAGAGGTGCAACTAACGATTATTTTCATTATCCATTAATCCATGGATTATTTTCTCAAAACCCTGCTTGATCTAACTAATGTCAGAAATTAATAGCCTTTAATATATCTGAAAGTCCAGCGTGACTAACTGCTTGTTTTGCCTAATGAACAGCCTCAAAACATAACATTCATACTATTGAATAAGATAAAAAAGAAAAGCAATTAAGAAACAGGTATCAGGGAATTAGTTGGATTTCAGCTCCATTTTTAATTTTCAATAGGAGGTTAAATTGTACTTCATGGGTGAAAACTTTTCCAAACACTGTGTGTGTGTGTGTGTGTGTGTGTGTGTGTGTGTGTGTGTGTGTGTGTGTGTGTGTGTGTGTGTGTGTGTGTGTGTGTGTGTGTGTGTGTGTGTGTGTGTGTGTGTGTGTGTGTGTGTGTGTGTGTGTGTGTGTGTGTGTGTGTGTGTGTGTGTGTCTCTCCCTGATTGTCTCCAGGTGCTCCCAATCCCCAAACAGGGGCTAAAGTCGAATAGTCCATTTAGCTTAGGAACCTTCCTAAAGGAGTGAAATTACCCGGAAGTCCCTCAGTGGCAGCCATGATAAGTGCCGTTCGAATTCTCTAGAATGATGAGAATGAAAGGAAAGGAGGTTTCAAACTTCCTTTATAACCTCCTTTAGCTTAGGAACCACTGGACCTCCCTAACCCACAGGAGAAGCGAAAATGCTGCCCCACAATGCCTTGCAGCCGCAGCATTTGCCGTCACTCAACAGTCGGCCGTTCAGGGAAACAACCGATTATGACCGAGAAATTATATCATGAAAGTTACGGTGCTTATTAAGCATTTTAAAACGTATGTGGTAAGTTGCCAAAGTGCTTTGTTCTGAACGTTCATCTGTATTATAATCAAAAAGAGAAATATGAACGTTAGTTTTTACTGAAATGATCAAATAAAGTCAACATTTCACAGTCTTTACTGAGCTGTGTGGGGTTTGTTCAACTTTTAAAAGATGTTTGAATGGTGATATACACAGTGATAGATGTTAAGGACTAACGTTTATAATAAATACATTTGTATTGATTTTAAGATCTTTTCATAGTTCATACAATCTTTGGGATCATTAGTATTAATGTGGACCGGAGGGAGAGGGTGACGAGTATTGTTAATTTCGTTGACTAAAACTATGACGAAATATGTTCGTCAACGACCTTTTTTTTCATGACGAAAACGAGACGATGACGAGACGGCACCGACGGCAGTAAACAATAACTGTAACGAAATCATCATGCAATATCGTTGACGAAAAGTGACGAGACGAAAATGTAGTTTACTAAATAAAAACTATGACAAAATCTCTCTTAAATATTATCAAAGATAACGTGAAATCTCTGATAGTCAGTTTTTCTCCCAGCAGTTCCATTTCCGGTGCTGCGGCAGAGCAGCAGCTTTTTCTGTGCTGCGTGCGGCGGTACATTTGAATTACACCGGGCAGCGGCACAATATGAACTGTCAGGAAGACTCGGGTCTAACTAATGGTCTAACTAATGAGGTTAAATTGTTAACATAGGTTCAGGAGCATGGCCACGCCTAAAACTCCGCCTCGAACCACGGCCACCCCTATTTATATCCGGCAACACTTCCGGCCACTGCTCGTCTCCATCCTTTCAAGGACTGACAGCCAGACCGTGATTCACGCCGCGCGTCGTCACGGTTCAAACAAGCTAAACGCTACCGCGAGAACATTCAACTCACCATGGATTCCGAACTGCTGATCAACTCACCGGAGTCAGGCGAAGATGTCTTCGACATCGGCTACCCGCCATCCACGTTTCAGCAGTTGGATCTAAGCCAAGCATCCGAACGGAGCCGCGTGCGCTCGGCAATCAGTGTCCCACACACCAGCCGCCACCGCTCCCACTCAAGCTCCCCCATAGAGACACCTCCAACTCCAGACAGGTCCCAGGCTTCGTCTACTCCGCCAGCGAGGGCAAACAACCGGGGCCACAACAGACACAGCCAGCTCCAATCTCCCCACCACCGGCAGCCTGCCTCATTCGCAGCCCCCAGCCACTCGCAGCGGCGCATTCGACACGCCTCTCGGACGGAGCCGCGCTCCGAAACGGAGCCCGAACTACGTAGCCCGAACTACGTAGGTGGACAGTCACCCAACTCCAACGTTTCCTGAGAGAAAACGGCATCCACTTTGCCGAAACGACAACAAGGCTAGACTGTTCAATCTCTACAAAGCCTACAGCAGCACAACGGCAAGAGCAACGACTGCTCCAGAGCCAACCACCACGGGTCGTGACGTCACAGGCCGCCGTCCTCCTCCACGGACACAGCCCGACTCACCAGCACCCCCTGGTGGGGGGCAGGTCGTATTGCCCTCTGTGCCCGCTCTCTCTGCGTCCGACATGTCGCAGCTCATGTCAACCTTTCTCTCATCCCTGTGCTCACAGGCTTCACAAAATCCCCTTGCACATACATCCCTTCATCCCTCCATCCCTTCTTTTTCTCTACCTTCAGCGACCCACAGCAACCTAGCTCCCGCTTACCTTCCTCCTTCAGCGGCTAACCCCGTAGAAACAGCGCCCCACCCAGTAACCCAAGGGGCCATGCTACACGCTAACCAGTTAGCCGACTCTTACCCAGTACCTTCTTTCCCAACTGGTCTATCCTTTCCCCCTCCCCCTCCCCCTACCCCTACCCCATCCCTTCCCCAACACCCAAATGTTTTTCCTCCCCTTGCAACCAGCTACACTCTAGCCACAGCAACACAACCCATCCAGCCAGCCTCCTCAGTCTACCACCCTTCCCCCGTGTCCCCCGTCTTGCGCCAGCAGATTCTCCTGGGCAACTACGTAGACCTGGCTCAGCTACTACAGCCATCAATCACAGACACTAGCCAGCCCAGGGAAATACAGACCAATTTCGGTTTAGTCCAGCTGCGAAATCCATCACCTACGAGGTCCAAGAACTTAACCCCAGACGTCATATGCTCAGCCTACCCCACACGCAGAACCGAGTTAGATGAGTATCGAGTATTGAGCTCGACATGGCCTTACGCTTCGGAGGCTCAGGGTTTTACACCTACCATGTCCACTTCGCTAGCCAAGCCGCCGGCCACATCAAGCAGTTTAATCAGGGAACATACTGGGGCGCTCTGGACGCCGAGCTTTACTGCCGCATCTTTGCAGCATGCGCATCCCTCTCTTGCCAAGTATGCGGAGCCCCCTCCCACCCGGCCTCAGCATGCATAGTCAGCACTCCACCACCTCAAACACCTCACTCACTTTCCTCTCCATCATGCAACGCCTCAACTTTAACCGTCTATCACCCGCAGGGAGGCAGTAAGGAGTAATAAATTCAATGAGCTAGGCTGCTTTCTCTCTAATTGCCGCCTAATTCACATCCGCTCTTTCCGCGGCGTCGCTCACATCAGGAGCACCCGCCCCCACAACCCAACCTAACATTTAAGGCATAAACGTATTTTCCCTTTAGAGTGTAACGGAGGCCTGGTGCTGGGCAAACCACACGAGCATCATTCTAACTCCTCCAGGTAATGTTTAGTTGGATTTAGAAGTGAAGACGAAGTAATTCGTTCCGGGCATGTTATTTTCAAGCCACATGTTTCTGGTCCAGAAACACTTTCAGAACATCCCGCACATTTTGGGGGCATTCTCAGAACATTATTAAAGCCATTTCTCCCGCACCGGCGCAGCGTCCACAGCAGCTAGACCGGGCATCTCTTATCCAACCATCTAGGCCCTCGGCCGCTCGTCATCCAAGCGTATCGCGCTTACATCCGCAACAATCTAAACGAGGTCAGACATGCACACGCTTAAGCCAGCTGCTTTAATCCGACTCTTTTGGGGGCCCGTAATCAGCCCACGCAGATCATGCCGGAGACTCTTCACCCCCCTCATATCATTCACATGTTACTTCAATAAACTTACAAACATCACATTGTTGTGGCGTGGTTCCTGCTAGTGAAATGAGGTTAAATTGTTAACATAGGTTCAGGAGCATGGCCACGCCTAAAACTCCGCCTCGAACCACGGCCACCCCTATTTATATCCGGCAACACTTCCGGCCACTGCTCGTCTCCATCCTTTCAACCCACCCTCCCTCTCCCTTTCTACCCATACAGTTCCCCTTTCGACTCACACAGAGCGATACATCCATCCATCCCTTCTTCCCTCCCTCAACATCCCTACAGCCCCTCATCCCTTCATCCCTTATCCCTACATCCCTCCATCCTACATCCCTCATCCCTCATCCCTTCATCCCTCATCCCTCATCCCTACATCCCTACATCCCTTCATCCCTACATCCCTTCATCCCTCCATCCCAACATCCCAACATCCCTACATCCCTTCATCCATCCATCCCAATATCCCTACATCACTACATCACTACATCACTACATCACTACATCTCTACATCACTACATCACTACATCTCTACATCACTACATCCCTACATCCCTTCATCCCTCCATCCCAACATCCCTACATCCCTACATCCCTTCATCCCTACATCCCTTCATCCCAACATCCCTACATCCCTTCATCCCAACATCCCTACATCCCTCCATCCCTACATCCCTTCATCCCTCCATCCCTACATCCCTTCATCCCTACATCCCTTCATCCCTCCATCCCAACATCCCTTCATCCCTCCATCCCAACATCCCTACATCCCTTCATCCCAACATCCCTTCATCCCTCATCCCTACATCCCAACATCCTCTGCCAGTCAACATTTATATTTAAACTGTGCATATTTATATACTGCATATACTCACATTTTAATTCCAGGTATTGTCTGGGGGGCCCGTAATCAGCCCACGCAGATCATGCCGGAGACGGAACCCCCACTCTGAGTCTCCCACAGCTCGTCCTCCCAGATCATCTCTTCACCCCCCTCATATCATTCACATGTTACTTCAATAAACTTACAAACATCACATTGTTGTGGCGTGGTTCCTGCTAGTGAAACCTTATTTAACAGAAAATAAAATGGTAACAACAGGGCTTAGGAGCAGTGGTCGCGTTAACCGAATACCCCCCCGTCAGCGCGAGTGAGTGATAAATTGTGCACTCGACGGATAATAATGGATTATGACGGAAATATTACAATCCTGTCCGTCAAAATGATTGACAACGAAAGAGTCTAAAGCCACCAATGCTTGGGAGAAAGAAACGATGTGATATTTGGGCCCATTTTCGCTACAATGAGGTGGAGAAAAAAAGCGAATGCATTGTTTTATCAGAAGGGAAGCAATGTGGCCATAACACAGCTGGTAAAAACACCACAAACCTGACCAGATACTCTCTGCAAAGCTGCTTTCTTAATCATTCAACCTGTGTTTCATCAAATAAGGACAAGATAATCTTATTTATTTATATACTAAAATGACAAATTATTGGTTTTGGCTAGACTGAAATGTTCTATATAATCTGATGACTAAAAAAGACTCAACAGTTTTCATTGACAAAAAGTAGACTAAAATAATTAGTTTTCTTTGACTAAAATAAGATTAAAATGCTCAGACTTTTAGTCGACTAAATCTTGACTAAAATGTTTACTGTTTTAGTCGACTAAAATAAGACTAAAATGCTCAGACTTTTAGTCGACTAAAACTTGACTAAATAAAAACAGGATGAAGGTGACTACATATGACTAAAACTAAAAAGGAAATTTAACACGGGACTAAGACTAAAACTAAATAAAAAAATAGCTGACGAAATTAACACTAGTGACGAGCATAAGTTTCACTTTCCTTTTTTATTTCAATTCCAACTTTGGTCATGAAGAATATGTTTCTCTGTTGTCTACGTTCATAAAGCAAAACAGCAGCATCAGAGCACGGTGCAGAGTCTCTAGATGAGTTTACAGTAGTCCATCGTTCTTATTAAACATCCATGTTGTAGTCCGCTGTATAGAAAACTGTAGTCTCCATAGTTTCCCCACAGCAGCAGACGCACAAAATGACGTCCGCTGGCGCATCATAAACACGTCGGATAGTGAAAGTACATTCTGATTCTCGAAAGCACTGCACTCTCTTCTCCTAAGTCCTTTTGAATTCTCCTATCCACTATCCCTTAACCCCGTGACGTTTCACACAGAGGTCAAGGAATAGACGATAGGGTTAGAATTTAGGAGCTGATTTTTAAACTATTCGACTGCAGCCAGGGCCTCCTTAAAGGACCTGAGGAAGGCTGCAGTGGTGAGGAAGGCTGCAGTGGCCCTCTCTCCTTCTCATCTGGCTGCATGTGTGCAGCATGTCTCTGTGTGAGGCCTGTGTTCTTGTGAATTGTTAGGAGATGTGCTCCAGTTTACCTTGTCGTGTATTGTATATTTTAGTTTGCTTTGCAAGTTAGCTGGTGAGCCCTTTTTCTTTTGTCCATTAAAACATCACTTTGTGGCTTCAGTAGACAGTTTCCTCTCCTTTTTCTCTCGCCCGGTTATTTTGGTGTTTTGTTACTTCCCTTTGTAACCCTAGTTAGGAGGGAACGTAACATTTATTATTTTGCCTTTTTTATTTTCGGGGTAATCCTCGGTGGGGATTTAGTCCCTGTTGGGGGTAGGCGTTTCAGGGTTTCGGCCGCTGATGTTTGCCTTTAAAGTCGCCTCGAGCCCGGCACGCTCCAGAAGATAGGTAGGTAAGTTGTGGTAGGCAGGATCTGGGGAAGTTTGTTATTTGGAAGACTAGAGTTAATGTTTGTGTAGCATCAGATATATTTGCCTGTTGTTGAGTGAGGTGATTTAATTGTAGCTGGTGAGTAGTTGCAAGTAAACTGTACACCTATGGTGGTAGACTAGTGCAGTAGTGTGAGTGTTGAAAATTAGTTTGTGTGTTTTAGTATGGCCTCCCTTGTGTGGAGTGAGTCCTCTCATACTGGTTCTAAATTAGATGCCAAGTTGAAAGTGAGGTTAGCTCGTCTACAGTGGGAGAAGGAGGAGCGTGAGTGAGATTTTCAGCTCAGGAGGGAGTCGGAGATCAGAAAGTTGGATGCAGACACAGCTTTCAGGATGCGTCAGCTAGAGCTCCAGACAGGTTCAGTGGGATCCTCTTCGGGTACACAACCATTGTCAGGTTCTGATGCTCCTTTTGATGTTGGTAACAACATTCAGCTGGTTCCAGTATTTTGTGAGTCTGAAGTTGAGTCATACGTTGTTGTGTTTGAGCACATTGCTGCTGCTTTGCAATGGCCGAAAGATGTGTGGGCCATACTGTTACAGTGCAAGTTAGTTGGTAAGGCTCAGATGGTTTGCTCTTCTCTTCCTGTTGAAGATTGTATTGTGTACGAAAAAGTTAAATGCGCTATTCTCAAAGTGTATGAGCTTGTGCCTGAGTCTTATAGACAGTGTTTCCGTGGCCTAACGTTTTTTTTTGTTTTTTTTAACCATATAAAAGCATTGAGATAGAATCTCATTTGCAATACTGACCTGGCCAAGAAGGCAGCAACGTTACACATAACACATAACACAAACATATAAAATACAGAGAACATAACTAAGAAAACAAAAGACAAAAAAGCAGTTACTACATTTTGCACATTAGGACAGTAAGAAAGGTGCACTACTTATTACTGCAAGAGCAGCTGGTGGTAAGGACTTCAGACAACTTCAATTTAAAACATGCTATTGAGACAAGTGCCCTCAGTTTGAGGCGTGATTGAAGGTCATTCCAAGACCAAGTGTTATGATTCTGTTTAGTTGTATTTTTGTTGTGTGCTTCTGTGTGCTATTTCCTGTCTCACCCCTCTCTTCTCTGTGTTCCTCTGCAGGGCTGGCGTGTGACAGGGAGTTGGCTGGCTCCTCCCAGTAGCAGACGAGGCACACCTGTTTCCACTCACCTCTTTACCTGTAGATATAAAAGCCCGGTCCTCATGCCTCTTCCCTGCCAGATAATTCCTCTGTGTTTCGACCCTCCGGTGTGTCTCGCTGCTCTCCTCGTTGTTTGGATTTATTGTTTGGATTTTTGCCAGCCAACTTCCTGACTCCACTGCCATATTTTTTGTTCTCTGCTTGAATAAAGCTTTTTGTTTATTGACCATCTCTCTCCAGTCTTTTGCTTTGGGGTCCAAAATTCTATAGGCCGTAACAGAATTATCTGGCCAAAGCATGGACCCCGCAGAGACTGAGAGATTGAAGCAAGCTATTTCGACACAGGGAGCTCGTGTGGGGCAGCACGAACAAGCCCTACAAAGTATCATGGAATCCCTCCACAACCTTAATACCGGTTTCACTCAACTCAGCGGCCGCTTGGACCAGTCTTTCACTCAGCTCAACATTCTCACCATCCAGTCTCCTGGGCCTCCCACCTGCCTTGGGTTGAATATGCCCACAACTCCCTGGTTTGCTCCGCCACAGGAATGTCTCCATTCATGGCTTCTGTTGGGTTCCAACCCCCTCTCTTCCCCGCCCAGGAGAGGGATGTGGCAGTCCCCTCAGTACAGGGGCATCTTCGGCGGGCCCGCAGAGTCTGGCATGAAGCTCGGGCAGCTCTCGTTCGCACTGCTGCTCGCAACCAGAGGCTTGCAGACCGCCATCGCACTCCAGCCCCGGACTACCAGCCCGGTCAGAAGGTCTGGCTGTCCTCCCGTGATCTGCCACTCCAGACTGACTCCCGCAAACTGGCACCCAGGTACATTGGCCCGTTTGTCATTGAACGGATTATTAACCCCGCTGTGGTTAGGCTCAAGCTACCTGCTGCCTTGAATGTCCACCCAGCATTTCATGTCTCACTTCTCAAACCAGTTTCCTCCAGTCCTCTGAGCCCTCCGGCCGAGCCCCCTCCTCCCCCCCGGAGTATTGACAATCATCCTGCTTTCACCGTCCAGCGGTTGTTGGATGTACGAAGGCGAGGCCGGGGGTTCCAGTACTTGGTGGATTGGGAGGGGTACGGACTAGAGGAGCGTCAATGGGTCTCCCGCTCCCTGATTTTGGACCCTGCTCTCCTTAGGAACTTTTATGAGAGGTACCCGGACAGGCCTGGTAGGACGCCAGGAGGCGTCCGTTGAGGGGGGGGGTACTGTTATGATTCTGTTTAGTTGTATTTTTGTTGTGTGCTTCTGTGTGCTATTTCCTGTCTCACCCCTCTCTTCTCTGTTTTCCTCTGCAGGGCTGGTGTGTGACAGGGAGTTGGCTGGCTCCTCCCAGTAGCAGACGAGGCACACCTGTTTCCACTCACCTCTTTACCTGTAGATATAAAAGCCCGGTCCTCATGCCACTTCCCTGCCAGATAATTCCTCTGTGTTTCGACCCTCCGGTGTGTCTCGCTGCTCTCCTCGTTGTTGGGAGTTATTGTTTGGATTTTTGCCAGCCAACTTCCTGACTCCACTGCCATATTTTTTGTTCTCTGCTTGAATAAAGCTTTTTGTTTATTGACCATCTCTCTCCAGTCTTTTGCTTTGGGGTCCAAAATTCTATAGGCCGTAACACCAAGGACCATAATAAAAAAGACTCCTTTTCCCAGCCTCAGTCCGCACAGCAGGAACCTGCAACCGTATCCAGGCACTGGATCTGAGGTTGTAAGAGTCACAAACTGCAGCAAATCTGGCACATATGTACAGTGGAAGCTTTCCTAAAATGGCTTTATACATTAATAAAAACCAATGCTGCATCCTACGCATAATAAGTGAGGACCATCCAGTTAGGCTATACAGTTTGCAATGATGAGTCCTATAGGGTGCATTTGATATATAACGCAGTGCAGCATGGTAGAGTGGGTCAAGTTTGGCCAAAACAGTGGGACAGGCAAATCTATAAATGGTATCACCGTATTCCAGCTGGGACAGGAATAAGCCAGAGACCAACCTTTTACGGGATGAAGTTGAAAAACCAGATTTAAGTCTGTAAAGGAAGCCAAGAGTGAATTTCAATTTCTTAGTTAGAACTTCAATATGGTGTTTGAAGTTGAGATTACTGTCCAACCAAAAGTCAAGATATTTGTAGGTATCGACAAACTCAACAGAGACGCCATCAAGGGTGTCAATGGAGAGGCAAGAGGACGCTGACTTGGGAGCAAAAAGCATTGCTTTGGTTTTCTTACTGTTCAAAAGCAGTTTGGAATCAAGAAGTGCATGCTGCAGCGTGATAAAATCAGATTTTAAATTGGAAACAGCCATATCCAGAGAAGGAGCATATGAGTATACAATAGTGTCATCAGCATACATATGATAGGTAGAAAATTGCATCTGATTACAAATATTGTTTACATATAATAAAAAGAGCAAAGGCCCCAAAATAGAGCCCTGTGGAACTCCCTTCTTCAAGGTGACAGGGTCAGAGACAGTACTACCCAACCTGACGCATTGAGTATGGTCGGTTAGATAACTCTGAAACCAGCAAATGGCATTATGACCGAAACAAGACATCAACATAACATTAGACATAATGTGGTGATCTACAGTGTCAAATGCTTTGGCTAGGTCAATAAACAATGCAACACATACAGATTTGTTAACCAAAGCAGCCTTAATATCGTCTAAGACTTTCAGACCGGCAGTCACAGTACTGTGCTTTGATCTGAATCCAGATTGCATAGGGTTATGGATGTTGTGTGAATTTAAAAAAAGTTTTAGCTTTAGGGACTCAAGAATCTTTGATAATGCAGAAAGATTTGAGATAGGACGATAGTTATTTAACTCTGTGGCATCACCAGCTTTCAAAAGGGGCGATACCAGAGCTTGCTTCCACACAGCTGGCAGTGTGTGAGTGGACAGGGAGAGATTAAAAATATCAGTTACTGGTTGTGCTATAATCTGAGCTGCAATTTTTAAAAAGAACGGGTCGAGGCCGTCAGGCCCGGCAGACTTTTAAGGATCAATTGATTGCAAACCCTGTAAGACTTCAGAGACTGAGAAATAAGCTAAATCAAAAACAGGGGAGTTTTTTTGAAGTGAGCATTGAAAGCATTAGCCATACCATCTGAATCTGAAATAAAAGAATCACTGACCTTCAATTTTTTTGGGAAACTAGAAACCTTCTTGTTCTGAAGTGATTTAATTGTTTTCCAGAACATAGAATGGTCATTAAAACAATCAGTGGTTAAGCTCAGATAGTAATCAGCTTTAGCTTTTTTAATAAGGGCTGAACATTTATTTCTGCGGACACGAAAAAGAAGCCAGTCATCACTAGTGTTAGACTTTCTAGCTAAGGACCATTGCTTATTTCGATCATGAATTAGATCCGATAGTTCTCTAGTAAACCATGGAGTGTTCCTATTCTTAACTCTGAATTTTCTAAGGGGGGCATGTCTATTAATAATCGATAAAAAGTGATCAATAACAAATTGGACGGCAACATCGACAAATGGAATTAACGCTATGAAGTGCCATTTAACCTCCGCCGGATCGTGTAGGAAAGCCTGCTCAGAGAAGTGTTTGAAGCAGCGCCTGAGCACAATAAGGCCCTTGGCTTTGGGCAACTTAGTGCTCCTAACGCAAGCAATAGTGCAATGGTCGCTGATATCATTAGGAAAAACACCAACAGACACATACTTACGAGCTGCATTTATTAGAATGACATCTATAAGGGTATCGTTATTGGGTTTGGCAGGATTTATTCTAGTGGGACTATCAATAAGCTGAGTTAAGTTCAAAGAATCACAAACCTGCTTCAACTGTGAAGATTTATCACTCAACCAGTCCCAATTTAAATCACCCAATAATATGATTTCTGAAGAAAACGTAGACAACAATTCAGTAAGGCTAGTAGTTGCATCCATGATGGCCGATGGAGGCCTATAACAGCCAATAACAGTGAGAGGAGAATTTGCTATAGTTATTTGGACTGCTAGAAACTCAAATTGCCTTGGAATTGAAATTGAGTGAAGGACTGAGCACTGTAGTTTCTCAGCAGTGTATATTGCAACACCACCAGCTCTGCCCTTACGATCTGCTCTGAATACATTATATCCATCAATGTGAATAACAGTGTCAGTGACAGACGGTTTTAACCAGGTTTCAGAAACTACAACAATATCAGGCTTAGCAACTAAAAACCAGTTATTGAAAACATCTAATTTTGGCACTAGGCTTCTAGCATTAACATGCAGAAAACCCAATCCTTGCCTACAGCTAAACTCATTCGGAGTTGGCAAATGATGCAGGGAAGCAGAGAAACACTCAGGACCAGGGTTAATGTTAACGTTACCAGAGAGTAAAAGCAGTAACAATATTAACAGTCTGGAAGATGATTTTTTTCACATGGGCTCTGGACGCGTCGCTCCTCAGGGGGGCGGGGCTGCTCCGATCCTTCGATATTAGTGAGTCCAGAGTAAAAAGGGCATACGGAAGAGCGCATTTCGTGCCATGAAATGTCAGCTTTTGGTAAAAACTATCCGATGGAGTCAGCGCTCCAGAGGTTCCACCATCCGAATGTCCGAAGTGAACAGAGATATTGCTGGGAGACAATCCGTCAGTTTTGCCGACATGCGGGCTGACAATTAATCCCATGAAAAAAGGGAACACAAGGGTAGCTTTAGGCAACATTGTGCCTTAACACACCCAATTCAGGATCCGCAGCTCAGGTCGATCAGCAGCTCAGGTCAACCAGCCCCCGACAGCACGGCAGGACAGACAGCAATCCAGAGTCCGAAAGAGCGACAGCTCAGGCAGAGAGCAAACAATCCAGTCACAGCGAGGCACCGGCACAAAACAGCCCAAACACTTAAGCTTTTAAAACGTTTTTAAAAGCGCAGCAGACCAATTTAAAAACGGGTCTAAAAAGCTAAATAAAAATTATAAAATGTCAGTATGCACAAGAAGAACGAGAATGAGACAAACACTAACAGAGACAGAAACAAATCAATGTCCTGCCATCTTGGAACACACCTGGCCAAACTTTTGTAGACTTTGCAATAGAGAAGAGAAAGCTATTCAACGGATGGCGTAAGGCATCAAAGGCTGACGACTTAACTTCAGTTTGTGATCTCATAGTGCTGGAGGAGTTTAAAAACTGTGTCCCAGAACATAATGTTGTTCATTTAAATGAACGAAAAATAACCTCCTTGCAGCAGGCTGCCACTATGGCGGATGAGCTGGTGTTAATGCACAGTGGTGTTTTGGCTCAGAGCAATCCCCATCGCGTTTCTTTCCAGAAAGCTCGTAACAGGCGTGCCACACATTCTCATTCTGTTTCTCGTCCAGGACCCAAGAAAAATAGATTGTCTTTCTTTTGTCTTGACCCTGGTCATCTGGTGGCAGAGCGTGTAGCTCGGAAGAAGCAGGTCGCAGCTTCCAAGCGGTCTGTGGAAAAGCCAAAAGACCGGCACCCAGTTGCACAACCCTGTCTCCTAAAAATTACGTTCCCACAGAACTAAACTGCATTCTGAATTACGTTTAGCTAGAAACGTATTTACTCCCACGTTACGTTCGTTATGAACGTATCTCAAATACGTTTATTTTCTACATATCTTCTAGAAACATATTTTCTCCCACGTTACGTTCCTTATGAACGTATCTTAAATACGTTTATTTTCTACATATCTTTGCTATTTATTGTCTTGCTTATAATAATTATAATAGTCATTTATAAATATCATTTTACAGCACACCTTTGAAATTGACGATCGGGCTCGATATATGGTTAAATTAAAATCAGTAGGCGAGGCTGTAATTTCGCCAGCTGTTACTCTCATGAGCGAGGCAGAAAATAATAGTTTTAACATGCCAAAAAGCTGCTGTGTCGTTTATTGCACCTCAACCATTAAAACAAATCCAGAGTTACGTGTTTCTGTACTTCCTCTAAGAAGAAAGGACAGTAACAGAAGAGCTCTGTGGCTTCAGGCTTGATCGCTGTTCAAATGACAGCGTTGGTTTCCCCAAAAGTGGGCGGGGCTGTAAAGTGAAGTAGATTTTACTCTCATCTATTATTCAAAACCATTCTATTTATTCTAACGTAAATTACATGCCAGTGTTTTATCTTTTTATTTATTTGTTTTTATTTTAGATCGTATAATGTCGGACTTTTTTTGTCGTCTTTGAGGAAAAGAAATGGGGTTTAAAGCCTCAAAATACTGAAATCTGTATTTTTTAAAATATCTTCCTTCTAATTTGTTATTCTTTTCTAAATAACACACTGCTATTTACTCAACAATAACACACAATTATCCTTGTTTTTATTTATTCGTTTAATTCTATAATCTTGGGCTTTTTAGCATGCTTTTTAGCCGTAAATAAAGTCACCAGAAACAGACGGGACATTTCGAGATTTAGGATGGCCGAAGACACTACACTACCCATAATCCCCAGCTATCATTTGGGACTACAGTCCCGTTGACAAACTCCGTGATGTTGCGCCAAGGTTACGCCGAGCGTCAAGCTCTTTGAAATGGAACGAAACCATGGCAGACTATTCAAAACTGGACTCGAACGCCCCACCAGAACTACACATTGAAGATTATTATCATCTGATATTTAAGAAGTGTGTTACATTTGAAATGGCAGAAAGTCTTGTTGCAATTTCCAGATATTAAAAGAGGTCCCTTGAGTTTCTCTGGTAATTATCAATAGTAGCAGTTAAGTGAATACTGTTCAAACAATACCTGTGTTTGTGTTTTATATTGATTTCTCTGTTTTATCCTTTCATAAATGTGAGGACTAAAATGGCTATAAACATTCTGGGCTGGTTGGAGTAAACAGGGTTGTATTGCTCTGTGGGGGAGGTGTAGGTATGCAGGACAGGGGGCTAGGTGGATGAGAGTATATTCTGCTTAAGATCTCTAACATGTCATGTTTCAGGGAAGTCTACATATCTTGAATAGTATATGTGTGGGTTTAATTACTTTGTATTACGAACCGTGTATTACAATGCCGTTATGTGATGACTTCCAAAGAGAAAAGCAAGAACACTCTGAATTAGGTATTATTTTACGTTGTTGGATATCATATCTTATTAACACCATATCCCAGCGTGCATTGCGGCTAAAACATCCAATCAACGAGCTTCAAGCTGATCATCTTGGGTAATCAGTTTGGTGAGTTTGTGGTGTGTTTCGCTCGAAATGTCCCGTCTGTTTCCGGTGACTTTATTTACGGCTAAAAAGCCCAAGATTATAGAATTAAATGAATAAATAAAAACAAGGATAATTGTGTGTTATTGTTGAGTAAATAACAGTGTGTTATTTAGAAAAGAATAACAAATTAGAAGGAAAAGATTTTAAAAAAATACAGATTTCAGTATTTTGAGGCTCGAAAAAAAGTCCGACATTATACGATTTAAAATAAAAACAAATAAATAAAAAGATAAAACACTGGCATGTAATTTACGTTAGAATAAATAGAATGGTTTTGAATAATAGATGAGAGTAAAATCTACTTCACTTTACAGCCCCACCCACTTTTGGGGAAACCAACGCTGTCATTTGAACAGCGATCAAGCCTGAAGCCTCAGAGATCTTCTGTTACTGTCCTTTCTTCTTAGAGGAAGTGCAGAAACACGTAACTCTGGATTTGTTTTAATGTTTGAGGTGCAATAAACGACACAGCAGCTTTTTGTCATGTTAAAACTATTATGTTCTGCCTCGCTCATGAGAAATTACAGCCTCGCCTACTGATTTTAATTTAACCATATATCTAGCCCGATCGTCAATTTCAAAGATGTTCTCTAAAATGATATTTATAAATAACTATTATCATTATTATAAGCAAGACAATAAATGGCAAAGATATGTAGAAAATAAACGTATTTAAGATACGTTCATAACAAACGTAACGTGGGAGAAAATACGTTTCTAGCTAAACGTAATTGAGAATGCAGTTTAGTTCTGTGGGAACGTAATTTTTAGGAGACAGGGTTGAGTTGCAATGTGACAGAGTGGTGAGTTGCAGTTAAGTTCTGCGTCCGTCTGCGACAATGCTGTGGGTGTTCCCGTCTCTGAAGCGGTGGGTGTGGACAGTCTATGGTGTGGACCTGGCTCAGAGCGATGTGGATCTGTGTATTCCATGTGTTGCTCCGCCGGTGTTGGCTGCTTGTGAGCAGTATAATGGGGTGTTTTATGGGGGGGGGGGGGTGTTACGTGCCGCAGTTGGTGCTTGTGTGTGTGCTTTTGTGTGTGTGTCTGTGTGTTCATCAGTGGCACTTTTTCTTCAGAGTGTTGCTCAGAGCTTCACTGTTTCTGGAGGTAAAGGTTGTTTGTAGAGCAGCGAAGGCCACGTGCTGCGGGAAATACTCCTGCTGCACAGCGTGCTCCAAACACAACAGCTGACCTGAGACCAGCGGCACCTTCTTCACCTTCCCCTCGCCCTTGAGGAGTCCCATCATGACGAGCAGCGTGGAGAGGAAGCAGTAAGACGAGAGTTCTGATCCAGAGAGGAGCTTCTTCAGCACAGCGTCAATAGTTTCAAGCACTGCTGTCTTTGTCTCAGGTTCCTCACTGTGAGAAGAGATTTTCAGGAGGATTTCAGCCGCCGTGTGAGGGTCAGACGCATGCACCTGTTGCTGGACATTTTTCCTCGTCTCTCCGAGCTGAAGCAGCTTCTCTGCTGAGGGGCAGCCTGGAGGAAGTCCACATGCCTCAGAATGGGATTAACCACGCCGGAGTGATGGCGTTAGCTTCAGCCACAACCCGGATCTGCGCGTCCTCAACCTGAACGACAACACCTTCACCAAGAGGGGAACCATCAAAAGGGGAGGATAACCTCCCCTTTTGGTGATAGTTTTCTTAACCTTAAATGCGCCATGATATGTGTAGGTTTTGTGAAAATAATGCATGTTTAAGAATGAAAAACTATGGATCATTTACAGTAATGCAGTCATCATCTGCAGTTTTTCCTTATGGTTTAATTTGGATCACCACTCAGAAAATAGTATTGTACACATTTCAATTGTCACTGAGAACATATGTGGATCAACTCCTGTATTGATTATTTTGTCCCACCTGTATCAGATTCATGTGCGGCTCCCACGCTCCCCCTTATCTTTATTCTCTTCTTCCCCATCCTCAACACCTCATCCGTCTCCAACGCTGCTGTGAAATCTGACTGACAGAAACAGGGAAGAAGAGGACATTCCATTAATATGCTAATGCATGCAGGATTGCGGGATTACCTTAATACATGTGTGTCAACTAGTGAGGCCCGCTGTGTGAAATCAAAGCTCAGGGATGAGGAGGAGGGTGATATGAATGCACTGTGGTTGTATGAATAAAAAGTAAATTGGTGTTTTTGGAGAGGAAATCCCTGCATCCTCACACCACAAACAAGGCATCAGCACACTGCCTCCAAAGCTTTGCTGAAGAGAGAATGAAATATGCATCAGGGTGTTGGTAGCAGCACATGTGCGACTGGTATGTCCTAAGCATGTGATTTGCTCTGTGCTGGCATCAATAATCCATGCAAACTGCTCTGGTGGAGAGACAGCAGAGCACTGAGGGCTTATGTAAGGGAGTGTCAGTGTGGGTTGGGGTCCTCCAGGACTTTACTGACTGACAAGAAAGGGAAAATAACTAAACAAGATGCACATAAATCTGTTGACGCTGGATAAACAAAGAGACATCCCTTCTGCAGAATACTTTGACTGAGAATCTATGGTATGTTTTGACATCTTTCCTCCACAAGCAGATGCTCTGTTGCTGGTTTTTTAAATGAGATAGAAAGACATCGCCAGGGGTCTCCTCCCTGAGCGGGGTGGGGGCGAGTACAACCTGCTCTCCTCTGTCACTGTGAATGAGGCATGCTCAGCCAGCGAGTGTTTCACTCCTCTCCCCTTATCTCCACAGCAAAAGTCCCCTGCCTCCAGAAAGCAATTTAAAGGCCAGACAGCCACAGAGGAGAGAGCGACAGACAGGAATCCTGCCTCATGATAACACTTCCGAGATTAAGAATACATGGCTACATTAAGCAAAAGAGTAAGATGCATTCATGGATGAAATACAAATAATTGCTTGAATTTGATAATGGTCTTCATTCTGCTGAAAGTCTGTTAAAACTGTTAATATTACAAAATGCATGTGTCAGGAGGAACCCACAATGGCACCTATAATGTAAATGATGAAACTGATGATTTAAAAAACTGATAGAGGGACATTGGGTATTGCAACTTTTTGAGAACTTTTTGAGAACTGTTTTTGTATACTTTTATTTACCATATAGAAAATATCTCAAATGTCTGAGGTCTTCCTGTTTTACAATACTGCACTCACTGTAATGCTTTGATACGACCAAATAATAAAAAGCAGATAAATGCATTGGGCCATTTGTGAGCAATGCCACCGGCTCCTTAAGGGACTATATTCCTCAAATATATAAAATATATCTAGGTAAAATCAATAGTCACAACAAGTTCCCAAAGAAAAACTCAATTCAGTCTGATAATGCGAGCCCAGAAAACATTATCTGTATAATAATGTTTTACTAAAAGTAATTCAGTGGTAGAAATTAATTAAAACATACAAAAACAAACAAAACAGTAATGTCAAGTCAGCATGCTTGAAAGTTAGGCGTTTGAATTATGTAGCTTTCAAAGTGACAAAAACAAGACATACTGTCTGGCTGGCCAAACTCATAATAACAGCTACGAAATAATTAATTAATATAAAGCATGTCTGAAATAGGGGTCAATTCAGAAGCGGAAACCCCAATTAGATTGAACCATCTATGCTCTGTTCCAGGAAGTAATTAATGTTAACCTGGATGGCAGTGGTTAATTAAATATTGAAGCAACTTGGCAGTGCTGTCGATTTGCTTTAGTGGTCACCTCCTTAGATGAGAGTCCCAGCTCTTTCTGTTCTGCATCTGGAACAGTGACTCTTATCAGGTAAATCCAAGCCTGCAGTACATTGTCTAACAGCAGCACGTTATGTTATAGAGAATAAAATAATATGCGCCTAAAGCTTCCATTGTGAGTTTTCAAGAACATTTCCGTAATATTGTATGAATTTAGACAACAAAAATACATGTATCATATTTATTTTGCCTGAATAAATCCACAAAGAAATCAAAAAAGTCCTCTTTCATTAGAGTCCAGCCCTGATGGATATTTTTTGAGAAGTGTGGGATTAAAATGACAGGCAATCTACAGTGAGGTTATAATCTGCTCTATCTGTGCTCTGCTGTCTCTACCTCTGTGGTGTTAGCTGTTATGCTTTTATTGTGATAGAGCTAACAGGATGTATTAGACCGGATGTGGACACGACTGGTCATGCTACTACGAAATGACATGGAGAGTACAAGCCTGAATAAAGTAACCACCATGCTCTAAACCGTTTGTATTACTTTACGCTTACCACGACATGGTGTCAGAACGTGGGCAGCGGTAAAGAGCTAGGTTGAAGTTGGAAAGAGAGTTGTGGAAAGTTAACGTCTGCAAGCGGCGAGATGTTAGACGACGACGGAGCTGCAGCCGCACCGGCTGCACAACCTCCCCAGCTACAGGCTAATGCTAACGCTCCTCCGAGCGCTACGTTCACCATCCAACCACCTGAAGCATTCGACTTTGCAAAGCCTCAGGACTGGGAGCGATGGATACGCAGGTTCGAGAGATTCAGACTGGCCAGCAACCTCCATCTTAGCACAGAAGCTAACCAGGTGAACACGCTGATCTACTGCATGGGGGATGAAGCAGACGACATCCTACGGGGTCATGATTTATCCGACGCACAGAGACAGCAGTACACTTCGGTAAAAGCCACAGTTGAAACGTACTTTGTGCCTAGAAAGAACGTGATATATGAGAGGGCAAGATTCAATCAGAGAGTGCAGCAACCAAACAAGGCTGTAGACGCTTTCATTACTGCATTATATGCCCTAGCAGAAAACTGAAAATACGGAGCACTCCGCGACGAGTTAATAAGAGACCGGCTCGTAGTTGGGTTGAGAGACACCAGTCTAGCTGAGAGGATGCAGTTAGACAAGGATTTGACGCTCGAAAAAGCAGTCAATATGGCCAGACAGTCCGAAGTGATTAAAAGGCAGCAAACAGACCTCAGAGGAGGGGGTAGAATAGACATTGATGCAGTAACAAAAGGCAGAAGACAAAACCCATTCACCCCAAAGTCCCCTCATCAACCAATGCACCCATCAACAAAACCACAGCCATCATCTGATCGCCAGTCATGCTACAGATGTGGAAAGTCCCCTGGTCATGCAAATGCACAGTGCCCAGTCAGAGAGGTGGCATGTCATGCATGTGGAAAGAGAGGTCATTACAGTAAAGTATGTAAATCTACCAAAGCAGTACATGCTGTAGAAACAGAAAGTTGCTATTATGATGATGACACTCCCTTGTTCCTAGGCTCAGTAGATGCAGGTTTAGACCCATGGTATGCTGATTTGACTATAAGGGACCATAAGGTCAGGTTTAAGATAGACACAGGAGCTGATGTCTCAGTTATTCCAGCCCAGACCTACTATGCCATTGCTGAGAGCAACACACAGTTAGCTAAGCCTGACAGACCACTATTTGGCCCAGGTCGCATGCTTCTATCTGTTTTAGGCAGATACAGAGAGTCACTATGCAAAGGAGAGCAGGTGATACAGGAGGATGTTTACGTTATCAATGACTCATGCGGCTTTCACACCAGCGCTTTTCAGTTTCTAGCTCCGAGCGGGAGCTTTTCTGGTTCAGCTCCGGTTTCCCTTTTCAGCTCCCGCTCTGTGCACACCGCCCACTGGCGCCCCAGAGCTGCCCTTGCTGCGTCATGACGTCACCGTTTACATCGCTGATTTGCCCCCCAACGGCAGCTCACAACAACAACAACAACTGCGTCGGGTCGATGATCGTGTTGCTTTTAATCACACGAAGCCAGAATAAATTGAATAACGACTTCTCCAACCTTATGCTTTGCTCCAGAGTGCCGTGGTTCATTGTTTATTAATGTGTTTCTGCAGCATTTACCGACCGCTGCAGTGCTGCTCTTCCACGGGAGTGTATTCTCCCGTTAGCTCCCGGTTAGCTCACACTGCAGCGGCCGCTCTAAAGTATCCACTGTCCGACTCACACAAGCAGCTGATGCATATCCCCAGTTCCCCTTAGCCTAAGTGAATGTGTGTCAGTCTGAATTGACACTGTTTGGCATCACAACGCTGTTATGAAAGTTTCTCTGGTATAAAACGGGTGATGTTAGCATAGCAACCGAAGCTAAACTGACTACTTGCATCCGATAGCTGCAATAATACAAAACAACACGTCTGCCTCTCTCCACAATGATCGATAACTGTGAACGGATGGTTAAAGTAAGGCACAAATAAACAGAATCACACAAAGCCTGGTTAGTGTTGCCTGACTTTATAAAGTGTGTTTATAAGCACTACTGCTTGTAGGCAGGCATAACAGTCGACCCATGTTCAGGGGAGGTGGGTTTAGTTTCCTGCACGCCTCGACGTAAGAGAGACGTAAGCGACGTCACCTCTTAGCTCCAAAGCTCTTGCCTCTGGACCGACAATTTTTTGGAGCTGGAAATGAAGCGGATTCCGGAGCTAAGAGCCGGCGCAGCTCCGGTGTGAACTGGAAAACCCGGCGCTTTTCAGGCTCTAGCTCCGAGCCGGAGCTGAAAAGGCGCTGGTGTGAAAGGGGCATTAAACGTAGCCTTGTTAAGCAGACCAGCAAGTGCAAAGCTTAAACTAGTCTACAGACAGCATAGTGAAGTCAGAGATGGAAGAGTCCTACCCAAAGTTGTGTCAGGGTTTAGGTATGATGCAGCATCCATACACTATTAAACTCAGGCCAGACGCTATTCCCTATTCCCTGGCCACATCTAGACGGGTCCCCATCCCTCTACTCGACAAAGTGAAAGAGGAGCTCAAAAAAATGGAGGACATTGGGGTCATCTCCAGAGTTGAAGAGCCGACCGACTGGTGTTCGGGCATGGTTCCGGTGCCTACAAAGACTGGCTCAGTGCGCATCTGCGTCGACCTCACCCACCTCAACGAAGCAGTTCGTAGAGAGAAATACATAATGCCTTCAGTTGAGCAGACAATTGGATCTCTGGCAGGAGCCCAGATCTTCAGCAAGTTAGATGCCAACAGAGGATTTTGGCAGGTTCCATTGTCCCCCGAGTCGGTACTGTACACAACGTTCATAACTCCCTTTGGGCGCTTTTACTTTAACAGACTGCCCTTCGGCATAGCGTCAGCCCCACAACATTTTCAGCGGCGCATGTCAATGATTATCGACGGGCTGCAGGGGGTTGTATGTCACATGGATGATGTCCTCATCTGGGGTAGAGATCAACAGCAGCACGACATCAGACTACACACTGTCCTCAACAAGCTCCAAGACGCCAGCGTCACACTAAACATGGAGAAGTGTGAGCTAAGCAAACGTGAAGTCAAGTTCCTAGGTCATATTCTGTCAGCTGACGGTGTGCAGCCAGACCCAGACAAGGTAAAGGCTGTCATGTCCATGAGAGAGCCGTCCAACACAGGAGTGATTCGCAGTTTCCTGGGAATGTTAAACCAGCTGGGAAAATACATTCCAGGTCTAGCCGAAAAGGACAAGCTGCTGAGAGACCTTCTCTCAAAGAAGTATCAGTGGGTCTGGGGCTGTGCACAACAGAAAGCGTTTGACCAGCTGAAAAATGATCTCACATCACCTCCAGTGCTGACACTTTACGACCCCAACAAAGAGCTGAAACTGTCTGCGGATGCCTCTTCCTACGGACTGGGTGCGGTCCTCCTACAGAAGGAGGGAGAGCAGTGGAAACCAGTCGCGTACGCATCGCGCTCTATGACAGAGACAGAACAGAGGTACGCCCAGGTGGAAAAGGAGGCGCTAGGATTGACATGGGGGTGCGAGCGTTTTAGAGACTTCCTAATTGGGAGACATTTTGCCATGGAAACTGACCACAAGGCACTTGTCAGCCTGCTAGGTCACCAGGCACTAACTGAGCTTCCTCCCAGGATCCAGCGGTTTCGACTCAGACTCATGAGGTACAGTTACACAATCTCACACACACCTGGCAAAGCCCTGTTTACAGCCGACACTCTCTCACGCTCACCTGTCAGTCAAAACTCAAGTTCAAAACTGACAGACAACGACTTAATGGAAGACACAAACATCTATGTGGATGAAATCATCAATAGCATGCCCGCCAGCTCAACATACATGGCACAACTGAGAGAGCGACTGCAGGAAGACAGTGTTTGCTCGGAGGTCATGTCACACTGTCAGAGAGGATGGCCTGACCGCAGCCAGCTCACAGGTCCAGTTAAAGCTTACTGGCCTGATAGAGCTGTACTTACTGTACATAATGGACTCCTGCTCATGGGCTCCAGACTAGTCATTCCCACAGCGATGCGCAACACTGTCCTCGATGCACTACACGAGGGACATCAGGGGATGACCAGGTGCAGAGAGCGGGCCAGAGAGACGGTATGGTGGCCTGGCTTGAGTGGCCAACTAAACGAGCTGGTGAGAAATTGCAAAACATGCATCAAAGAGCGTGGCAATCCTGTAGAGCCATTAATGTCCAGTGAGCTCCCAGAGAGACCATGGCAAAAAGTAGGTTCTGATTTATTCACACTTAACCAGGATAACTACCTACTAGTAGTGGACTACTACTCTAGGTATGTAGAGATTGCCAAACTAACTCCCACACGATCTCAGGATGTTATTGTGCATCTCAAATCAATATTCTCTAGACATGGGGTCCCAGAGAATTTTTTTAGTGACAATGGCCCCCAAGGCTAGGCAAGGCAAGTTTATTTATATAGCACTTTTCAACACAAGGCAATTCAAAGTGCTTTACAAAAAATGAAAGACATTAAGAAAATGGTATTTAAAATCAGTCATTAAAAAGAAAAGCTAATAAAATAAACATTAAAAGAAAAAATACATGGATAAAAGCTACTGAAGATAAAAGCATGGACAAGTTTTTCCAAATCCTGCTGTGACATTAGTCTTTTAATCCTAGATATATTCTTTAGGTGATAGTAGGCTGATTTAGTAACTGTTTTAATGTGACTGTTGAAACTCAGGTCAGAGTCCATGACTACACCTAGATTTCTGGCTCTGTTGTTTTGAACATTGCAGACTGAAGCTCAGCGCTAACTTTTATACGTTCTGCCTTGGCTCCAAAAACCATTACCTCAGTTTTATCTTTGTTTAATTGGAGACAGTTCTGACACATCCAGTCTTTGATTTGTTCAATGCACTTACTCAGTGTTTGAATTGGAGCATAGTCTCCTGGTGAAATTGTTACGTAAATGTGTGTGTCATCTGCATAGCTATGGTAACTTATTTTGTTGTTTTTCATTATCTGAGCCAGTGGTAGCATGTAGATGTTAAAGAGAAGAGGCCCCAGTACTCCAGTCAACAGTTCAAGGACTTTGCAGTAGCTTACGGGTTCAAACATGTCACTAGTAGCCCTAGGTTCGCTCAGAGTAACGGGGAGGCGGAACGTCACGTTCAGACTGTGAAACAGCTGCTAAAGAAAGCTAAGGATCCGTATCTGGCTCTGTTGGCCTATAGAGCTACACCACTTGCTAATGGCTACAGTCCTGCCCAGCTCCTCATGGGCAGGAGACTGCGCACTCCAGTGCCCCAGCATCCCTCTCTACTCACCCCAGAGCTTCCAGACAGCACTGTTGTGGCAGCTAAAGAAAGGGACAGGAGGGTGAAGGACACTGCACATTTCAACAAAAGGCACCGTGTGAGAGATCTAAGTCAGCTCACACCAGGTCAGCCAGTGTGGATTACAGATACAAAGTCTCAAGGCACAGTGGTTTCGTTGCACTCAGCTCCACGTTCCTACATAGTGGACGGGCCTTCAGGCACCATCAGGTGGAACAGACACCATCTTGTCCCTTTTCCAGAGACTGTACCACACACACCTCACACTCCAACACCCAGCACACCACCCCAACCAGGTGAGCCTACACTGGGTTCTCCAGAACGCCCTGAGTCACCAACACAGACTCCCAAGGGGCACACACCTGTCCGTACACACACACACACGGCCCTACCACTAGGTATGGCAGAGTGGTGGTAAAACCTCACAGACTGGACTTGTGAACTGGGGGGGAGACAAATGAATGTGAAAAAAAAAGAGAACAAAAAAAAGACGATGTGAAAAGGGAAGAATGTTGAATAATTTTGTGATTTGATGTTTAAATCACTTATGCTCACAAAGATATTGACTCAGTGGTTGTTTTTGTTGTTTTTCATGAGAAGCCTTAAGAGTGCAATGTTCTATTTTTGAGTAAATAGCTATGTGATTGTGCAGAAAGAAGTGTGATGACATGTTCTGAGGTTCTTGCAGAGTTTTCAGTTTATCACCTGATTTTGCATTATCTGAGTCACAGTATATACATGTGACCGTCTGTTCTGTTTTCTTAAGAAAGGGAGATGTGGTGTTAGCTGTTATTCTTTTATTGTGATAGAGCTAACAGGATGGAGAGACCGGATGTGGGCACGACTGGTCATGCTACTACGAAATGACATGGAGAGTACAAGCCTGAATAAAGTAACCACCATGCTCTAAACCGTCTGTATTACTTTACGCTTACCATGACACCTCAGGCTGATTTGAGTCTGTATTCAACCAGGACAGCACAGACAACTTCTGTATTATAGCATGAAGATAGAGCTATCTCATACCTCATTCACACCAACACAACTCCGGTTCAAGCTCGGTGCTAGAGCTTTTCAGGTTCAGAACCAGTTCTTCGGTTTTGCTCTGGCTCTTTTCACACCGCCCAGAGTCCGACTGGTAATGCGTCGTTGCGTCATCGTTTGCGTCATGACGTAACCTTTGCGTGGCTGCTTCATAAAGCCAAACCGCGCTGATGAAATCAGTTGCATTCATTTCTTATGGCTCTATCTGCAGCTTTTCCAGAGTCATTTCTGTGGTTAATTATATTCTTATAAAAAAGTGTACTCGTGTCAATAAAAGTTTTTTTAAAACACAACTGCTTCCGAGGTCGGTCTTATTTCTTAAGGTGGACTGAACCATGAGTGTAGAGTAACGTTGTATCTTTCATTTAAATAAACTGTCTGTAACCTTCACCCAGGTATGTAACAGCTGTTCTCAAATGAACACGTGAAGTAAAGTTTATTATTTATAGTTTTATAGATTTATAATGAGAGGTGATCAACGTGAATGCTCAGGTTCCACCTTAACACGCAGACATGGCTTCACCATGAGCAGAAACCTTTATATATACAGTCTATGGCAGAAACACTGAAACTCTGGTTAAGTTTCTCCATCGTTGTGTACAAACTGGATAAAACGCGGCTTTTTGTTGTTGTTCAGGAGTTGATCTGTCCTGCCTCGACGTAAGCGTGACGTATGTGGTGCTTTTGCTCTGGCCGGAAAAAATGTTGGTGCTTGAAACGAACCGGATTCCGGAGCTAAGAGGCTGCTCCGCTGCGGTGTGAAGAGCAAAACCCGGTGCTTTTCAAGCTCCAGCTCCGAACCGGCCCTGAAACACCGTTGGTGTGAATGAGGTATCAGATCCATCTGGTGACGAGACTCCCGAAGATCCAATGGTGAGATAATTTAGCTAAATTTGTTTCTTTTGCTTAAATATTGAAAATATAGACATTTTATTTTGGTATTGACATATAATGTGTTATCCTTTTTATTAGGAGCATGTATTTGACATTCAATGGTGAGAAGAAGATCTATGCTGGTTCTTCAGTTACAGCTCTCCTTCTTCTCATGGCTTTTATCCTGAAGCATGGCCTGTCTAAGGCCCTTTCTCACTTCTCTTATTTTTCATTTCCTCGCTCCTCGGTTTCGGTCTCACCGGAATTTGATTTGTCTGCACCATCTTGAGTAGCGTCCCAATGGCCTTATTTTTGCCGGAGGACCGAGGAGCGATAATGGAGGAGATATAATCGAGGAACCACCAGACCATCCTTCGATTAAATCCTCAGACACTCGCCCCGCCCCCTTACTGTGTATCGCTCACTGATTGGACGATGCAGTGCATGCACTGATCTGATGCTTCTTGACATGAGAGCAGTTTCCCAGCGGAGTGAAGAAAATACATGAACCTCACGAGAGTCACTCCTCAGTTTATACTGTGTTTTGTTTCAATTAATGTATAATTTAGTTACAAATATGTGATATATCTGAACAACAAAGTGGTCAAAAATCATTTTATTCATTTTTTGGAAAGATTTTCATGATCGCTTTTTTCGTTTCACATTTTCATTTATTGTCATTTCCATTCAGTCAGTCATTAAAGGTGGGGTAGGTAAGTTTCAGAAACCGGCTCGAGTGCACTAAAATTTGAAAGTACACAGCCGAAAAGAATCCCCCCCTTCCTTCAGACTTCCTTACAGAGCACCTCCTCCAACACACATGAACGCACAATGCACGCCCAATTACGGCACACCCAATGAGGGCACGAGATACATTTGTGCGTGCACGAGATGGAAGGCTAACAGACAGGCAGGGCGGCAATCCGGATTAGTCGTGCTTTTTACACAGCCTGTCCTCCTACAAAAAACGACCAAATAGGTCGATTGTTTAAGCACCAGATTACGACCCATAGCCACGTTTTAAAGTGTAGCACCTCTAGTGGTCGTGTAAGAAACAACATGCTCCCGTTTATTTACAAATAACCCTCTCTGGAAAATCCTAAATTGTAGAACAGTTTGGCCATTAAAATGCTTTTTGATTAGATTTCTAGCGAGAAGTGTATATTGTACTTTTATAATCCACGTCCAGTGGAAGTGTAGGATCTATAGTTTGATAGATATTACGAAGATGATTTGAGGTCTCGCCAGGATAACGTGTATATGCGGCAGCTTCCATGTAAAGTTAGCGTGGGTGAAAACAGTATTTCCGGTCTCGAAGTTTTCATAATAAAACCGGATATATTCCCCTCACTGTCAAATGATTACACAGTGATATCTGCATTACTCATCCACTAAAAAACATCAGTTTATCCTTGTTAATTACACAATATTGATTGGTTTAAATGGTGTACAATGCTTTTGTGTTTTTAACCTTCGAGTCAGAGAAACAAATAGTTTTTTAGGAGTTTAGACACTACAGTTTCCGAAGACACTACACTACCCAGAATCCCCAGCTATCGTTTGGGACTACAACATCCGCCTTGCTTTACAAACCCCGTGATTAGTCATCAAGCCCTGTGATTGGATGTTGGAGTGGCAGTGCGACAAGGTTACGCTGTCAAACAGCTCTTTGAAATGGAATGGAACCACGGCAGACTTTCCAAAACTGGAATTGGACGGGTCCAGCCCCCGGCTCCAGCTTCCCTCCCCCCCCCCTGACAAAACACTCGAGAGCTGATGCGGCTGTTGCCACATCATAATGAACGGACGTCGCTTTAATATGACCGCTCAGAGGAGAGGAGACTTAAGAGGCTTCTCAATACTCAAATTTCCCCTCCTCGACTCCCCTCCTCGATACTTAGACCCGCTCACAGGAGATGCGAGCGGAGGACCGAGGAGGGGAACCGAGGAGAGAGGAGGGGAAGCAGCAGACGTTTAAAGAAATGAGAACTCCTCTCCTCTGAGCGGTCATATTAAAGCGACGTCCGTTCATTATGATGTGGCAACAGCTGCATCAGCTGTCGAGTGTTTTGTCATATTTTATAATCTCTGTTAGATCAGCTGAACATTGTTCCCCCACATATTTACTTTGAATTAATTGAGAGTGCGGTGTAATGAGACAATAACAGGCTACAGATGCGGACACACACACACAAATATATTTATATAAATATATACAATTTAAAGTATGAGAGCACTCTCATAATAACGTAACACAATCAGAGACTGGATATATCCCCCCCCTCTCTCTCTGGTCGCTGAAATGGGGAATTGAAATTACGGGCCAAAAGTTGTATTTGCAAGTATTAAAAGTAAGGACATCAAACCAACTGAGACCCGTCTGTCCGCGGCATCTGCGCACTGTACAACACACACCTACACACTGTACAACACACACACCTACACACTGTACAACACGCACCTACACACTGTACAACACACACCTACACACTGTACAACACACACCTACATACTGTACCACACACACCTACAGCTGCTAAAGCATAATCAGGCTACAGCCGTTGTGTATTTTATTGTGAAGCACTAAATGGTTTTAGAAAAATATGGACTCTTTGTAGATATCTACTAAACTAAAGCAAATAAAGAGAGTAGGCCTGTTATACTGAGTGATATATATTCTACACACTGCTCTGCTTTCTGCAGGACCTCACAGCTGTTCTCACTGTAAACATCGCGTTGCGATGAGAGCAGGGCTGAAGTCGAATAGTCCATTTAGCTTAGGAACCTTCCTAAAGGAGTGAAATGACCCGGAAGTCCCTCAGTGGCAGCCATGATAAGTGCTGTTCGAATTCTCTAGAATGATGAGAATGATAGGAAAGGAGGTTTCAAACTTCCTTTATAACCTCCTTTAGCTTAGGAACCACTGGACCTCCCTAACCGACAGGAGAAGCGAAAATGCTGCCCCACAATGCCTTGCAGCCGCAGCATTTGCCGTCACTCAACAGTCGGCCGTTCACGGAAACAACCGATTATGACCGAGAAATGATATCATGAAAGTTACGGTGCGTATTAAGCATTTTAAAACGTAGGTGGTAAGTTGCCAAAGTGCTTTGTTTTGAACGTTCATCAGTATTATAATCAAAAAGAGAAATATGAACGTTAGTTTTCACTGAAGTTATGAAATAAAGTCAACATTTCAGTCTTTACTGAGCTGTGTGGGGTTTGTTCAACTTTTAAAAGATGTTTGAATGGTGATATACACAGTGATAGATGTTAAGGACTAACGTTTATAATAAATACATTTGTATTGATTTTAAGATCTTTAGTTCATACAATCATACGTAGGCCTATTGGGATCATGTGTATTAATGTGGACCGGAGGGAGAGGGGGACGAGCAGAAGTTTCACTTTCCTTTTGTATTTCAATTCCAACTTTGGTCATGAAGAATATGTTTCTCTGTTGTCCACGTTCATAAAGCAAAGCAGCAGCATCAGAGCACGGTGCAGAGTCTCTAGATGAGTTCACAGTAGTCCCTCGTTCTTATTAAACATCCATGTTGTAGTCCGCTGTATAGAAAACTGTGGTTTCCATGGTTTCCCCACAGCAGCAGACGCACACAATGACGTCCGCTGGCGCATCATAAACACGTCGGATAGTGAAAGTGCATTCGGATTTTCTAAAGTACCGCAGTCTCTTCTCCTAAGTCCTTTTGAATTCTCCTATCCACTATCCCTTAACCCCGTGACGTTTCACTCAGAGGTCAAGGAATAGACGATAGGGTTAGAACTTAGGAGCTGATTTTTAAACTATCCGACTGCAGCCCTGGTTCTCAAATAATATCCAGGGGATGCATGCAGAGCTGTCATTGGCTGAGATAAGTCCGGCCGTGCGTCACGCCTCCACCGTTCCCGGAAATGCATCCGCGGAGGAGCCGTGGAGGAACCATCAGTGTATCCTCGGTTATAGCTCCTCCAGAGAGCCTCCTCGATGCTCGATCCTCGGTCCTCGGTGTGCATTTAGAGAAATGAGACGTCCTTCAAAATGGCGCGCTGAAATTCATTTCCGGGTCACTACCGGAGGACCGAGGAGTCGAGGAGTCAAGGAGGGGAAATTTGAGTATTGAGAAGCCTCTCTTGCATCTCTCCATGCTTCCCTGGTGGGAGGGACTAGTCGCAGGGAAACGACGCAAGTGAGGGACGCAAGGAATCCATTTAACCGAAGTGAGAAGGACCCAAAAGCACAAAAGCTCCTACACTTTGTGGTGCCCGTGTATGTGTGCCAAAGTCAATGTGGGTTTCAGAGAAATACTTTCTTAATTATAATGACAAAACAGAAATTCATTTTTACTGTCCAAGATGTACAAACTACCTCGTGTTGAACCAGGTAATGAGTGTGGGGTGTGCCAGCAGAGCTTGAACAGATTGCCAATGTCCAATTAAAGCTAGGTAAGCATTTCACAAGAGATGCCTCCATTTCTGATATCAACACTGGAAGTGAATACAGAGGTGAGGCTCAGGAAGTCAACACTGACAGTATTACACTAACCTTTAATTGTGATGGCGCCCCTGTGTTCAATTAATCAAAAACTTCAATTTGGCCCATCTTGTGTACTATCAATGAATTACCATTTGTGGATAGATGTAAAAATGTTCTATGGCATACATTATGCAACAAGTCCTCCAACTCATACGACCAAATGGGTCGATTGTTTAAGCACCAGATTACGACCCATAGCCACGTTTTAAAGTGTAGCACCTCTAGTGGTCGTGTAAGAAACAACATGCTCCCGTTTATTTACAAATAACCCTCTCTGGAAAATCCTAAATTGTAGGATAGTTTGGCCATTAAAACGCTTTATGATTAGATTTCTAGCGAGAAGTATATATTGTACTTTTAGAATCCACGTCCAGTCGATATGTAGGATCTATAGTTTGATAGATATTACGAAGATGATTTGAGATTTCGTCAGGAGAACGTGTATATGCGGCAAGCTTCCATGTAAAGTTACGGGTTGAAAACAGTATTTCCGGTCTCGCCGTTTTCATAATAAAACCAATGATCAAATGATTTAACAGTGATATCTGCACTACTCATCCACTAAAAAAACATCAGTTTATCCTAGTTAATTATACGACATTAATTGGTTTAAATTGTGTACAATGCTTTTGTGTTTTTCCCATAGGTTTTTCTCTTTCGATTCTGAGAGACACATTTCTTTTTTCAGAGGTTTTGATAGGCTAAAATCACGCCGCAATGCACGTCGGGATATGGTGTTTATGTGATATGAAATCGGAAAACATTAAAAATAATAATACTTTATTCCGAGTGTTCTTGCTTTTCTCTTTGAAGGTCATCACATAACGGCATTGTAATACACGGTTCGGCTGCATTAAATATTACATATCTGCCCTAGATATGTATTTATAGAGCCCTGATCAGAAGACCTTTTGACAAACTGGAAGAGATGCCGCCAAAACTGAATACGTGACGTGAACCATAAATATATCAACAATTAAACAACATCTTCCATTTCTTTTCACACAATACGTCTCCTTGCAGTATCAACACTAATTCGGCTGACTTTTATATTTGATCCAATTAGTAGATAGTCTGTATTTACACCATAACGGTGCACAGCTTTTTAAAGATATTACTGATTTTCTGAACTACCTTTCCAACTCCTCATGCAGTTGACTGTTACAGGTCTATACAGGTTCATGGTACAATGCATAAGCTTCACATCGAGAGACTGAAACTGTATTTTCCTTTACTGTTCTGTTTTAAACTCACAATAAAGTGAATAATCATATTATGTACGATATTATTATGTTTTATTAACTAGACCACTGGTCTAAACCGTACCTCCTAGTGGTTAAAGCACGTTATTGAATGTAGTTGTTGAATAAGTTATATTTATTTAGTTATTGATGAAAACATTTAAATATTAAGAGTAGCCTACATACAAAATAGGGGTCAATGATAGAAATATAGAATGGAAAATATCTAGAAGATACTGTAGTGATCTCTACAATAAAACAGTTTAGTGCAGGACGTCCAAAGATATTAACAGGAGGATGTGCAAAACAGACAAACTGATAAGGCTGAATTTTACTCAGGTGTAACTAAAGTCTGATTTAAGGGTTGTTTATATTTCACATCATTAATCAGAATCTGCAAAGTAACAAAAATAAATGTAGTAGAGTAAAAATACCAGGTTAACCTCTGAATTGTAGTGGAGTAGAACAAAGTAGTACATGCTGCTGTAACAAAAACATTTCCCAACTTGGGATCAATAAAGTATCTTATTTTAAGATGATCGATGGCTACTGCCATATTTGCAAAATTTGCCTCTGAACCTTGACAAGTGCATGTTTCCGGCTTATCAATGAACAACAGGAGGGGTAGACATAAAACCATCTGTTAAATAAAGCTCTTCTGACCTTAGGTGTCATGTGGGTATATTATTTCACCATTTATTAATTATATGTTTTACAATTGATAACACCACTGTGTTTCGTATCCCCTAAACCTCCAGGGTGTACACGTTTAATACTGCCAACTTCTAATTGTGGGAAATACGAAAACGTCTTATAAAGAGACGTGCCATATATTGCGAAACACACAATAGCCAGCATGTGTAGTTCTGGGGGGGGGGGGGGGGGGGGAGGGAAGCTGGAGCCGGGGGCTGGACCCGTCCAATTCCAGTTTTGGAAAGTCTGCCGTGGTTCCATTCCATTTCAAAGAGCTGTTTGACAGCGTAACCTTGTCGCACTGCCACTCCAACATCCAATCACAGGGCTTGATGACTAATCACGGGGTTTGTAAAGCAAGGCGGATGTTGTAGTCCCAAACGATAGCTGGGGATTCTGGGTAGTGTAGTGTCTTCGGAAACTGTAGTGTCTAAACTCCTAAAAAACTATTTGTTTCTCTGACTCGAAGGTTAAAAACACAAAAGCATTGTACACCATTTAAACCAATCAATATTGTGTAATTAACAAGGATAAACTGATGTTTTTTAGTGGATGAGTAATGCAGATATCACTGTGTAATCATTTGACAGTGAGGGGAATATATCCGGTTTTATTATGAAAACTTCGAGACCGGAAATACTGTTTTCACCCACGCTAACTTTACATGGAAGCTGCCGCATATACACGTTATCCTGGCGAGACCTCAAATCATCTTCGTAATATCTATCAAACTATAGATCCTACACTTCCACTGGACGTGGATTATAAAAGTACAATATACACTTCTCGCTAGAAATCTAATCAAAAAGCATTTTAATGGCCAAACTGTTCTACAATTTAGGATTTTCCAGAGAGGGTTATTTGTAAATAAACGGGAGCATGTTGTTTCTTACACGACCACTAGAGGTGCTACACTTTAAAACGTGGCTATGGGTCGTAATCTGGTGCTTAAACAATCGACCTATTTGGTCGTTTTTTGTAGGAGGACAGGCTGACATTATGGTTTGGCAAAGGGAAACCCAAGGTTCAAAGTTACTTCACCCCATTCATCCATGAGCTTCAAAAACTGAGGGACACAGGATTCTATTGGGAAGATGATAATGGATTAGAACATCACACCAGAGTAACAGCTACAATATGTATTTGTGATGCAGTAGTAAGGGCAATGGTGCAGAACTTTAAACGGTTCAATGGATGTGGTTTTTACTACCACAAATGGGAGGTGGTATCAAAAGGCAGAGGTTTTACTAGAGTGTATCCTGTACAGATAGTTGGATGTGAACTGAGATAAATGGCTGAAACTGTACAACTTGCCGAGTTAGTGATGGAAAACGGTGATGACAAAGCTCAAAGGGGTGTTAAAGGACCAAGTCCACTGATCCTGTTGCCATAATTTGACCTTATCAAAGGCTTTATACCAGACTCCATGCATTGTTTTTGTCTTGGTGTAGTGCGTCAATTTGTTAATCTTTGGTTTGACCCTCATTATGCCAACAAGGACTTTCACTTGACTCGTCTTCAGTTAGATGACCTGGACAAGGCTTTGTGTAAGATTCAGCCACCAAATGATATTAGAAGAAATCCTAGGTGCTTAAGTGAGAGGATATATTGGAAAGCATCTGAGTGGAGGGCATTTGCTCTTCTCTATTCCCCTGTAATATTAAGGACTGTTTTACCAGGACTTTACTACAAACATTGGATGCTCCTTGCATGTGCGGTTCACATCCTCCTCCTATCCCAGTTTGCCGCTCATGATGAGCTCAATTTTTCAGAGTTATGTCTAGTTCAATTTGTAGCGAAATAACCAGATCTTTATGGACCTGAACATTGTTCATATAACTGCCATATGTTGACACATCTTACCCAGAGTGCCAGGGACTGGGGTCTTTTATGGGCCAATTCAGCATTTGTGTTTGAAGACATGAATGGCAAACTCTTGCAGCTGTACTCTGGCACACAATCAGTTTCATCACAGATTTCTAAGAATTGTTTTTCATACCAGAAAGTTGTTAGAAAAGGAAATGCTTTAGTCCAGGATCAAGTAGAGAAATGCAAGATTTTGTATTTTCCCTGACCAGTTGTAACATTGTTACGAAGTCAGCAAATTGCACAAGAGAACATTTAGTCACTTTAGGATGGGCTCTCACAGACTGTTAAATGTGAGGCAGATTGCTGCAGTGCAAAACAGTTGTACACCTACAAGGTACCAACATCAGAATAGTGTAACTGGATATAAGCGTTTTAAAAAAACATTTTAGTCACCACCAGCGACTACAGTATGAATTTCAAAAGAAATAATTCAATAATAGAAACCTCAAATTGCTTTGGTATGGTAGAGTCTTTGGTTGTTGTACCAACACCCTGCAACTGTGAAAGAGGTGCAAACTGTTGTTGCAGAGAACTTCTTGTTTTCTACAAGCCATTGCAGCAGGAGCACATACAGCCAGCTATCTATGATGCAGAGATCATATGAACATTGCAAAATGTCTTTTAAAGGTAAAGATCTCAAATTAATTGTGTGTATTGACATGTGAGGACATAGTAGCTAAATGTATTGCAATTGAACATGGGGGTAAGTTATATGTGATGCAAATGCCTGTGTTTGAGACAAGTGAAACGTTTGGGGGTTAGCACAAGCTGTTGAGTCTCAATTTGTCTCCAGATGTCCACACGGTATGTGTGATGATTTAAATGTGTTTTTCTTTATGCTATTATTGTTTTTTTATAGGACTATTGTACCAATTGGATACATTACCAGTTACCATTTTAGGAAAAACTGAATTTATGATGGCAGATGTCTTGTATTGTATATTGTTAAATTGAATACATTTTATAATCCTCTTTGTTGTTATCTAAACTTACTGTTTGATCAATAACTGTATTTTCTAATGCATGTGTGTTTGTGTCTGTGACTGGGTAAATCTGTATAGATATTTCTAAATATATGAGTAAAACGCCACATTGAAGCTCAGTTGTCTCATTCAATAACAACATTGAGAACATCTTTATCCAAAGTGTAATTCTTTGGCCAATTACTGTGAAGATGTGTTGAAAAAGAAGATGAAAATATATGTTACCTAAAGGGAAACCAACCAGCAATGAAAAATACTATACAAGGTATAAGACCTGTATCCTGTATTATACCTGTAGTCTCCCTTGAAAAAGAGATCATTGATCTCAATGGGATTTTACCTGGATAAATAAAGGTTTTGAATTGAATTGAATTGAATTCACATTCTAAAATAAAAAAAATGCATCCAATGGGACTTGAGTGATTATCATGATACATACCTTAGTAATGTCTGTAATACCTTTTTTTCGGAAGTTTCTCAACAAAGGTTTACAGTAGGGTGTGTATCATCACATTGGAGGATGGGCTTCCACACAAAATTATCTAACGCAGCCCAAACCAAAGAAAATGGCATTCAATTTGACAGGCAGCAATAGATACCAGCTGGTCCCTTTCTATTCTTGTCACAGTATTTCATTTTGGACTCTGCTCTGTGTGCAGTGGGAAAGTTCAGTTCAGACTGCTGCCAGATGTGCTGCCAGTCAGATTAAAGCTTAGTGAGGATTTAAAAGTGTCTGGCTGCAGAAAAACACGTCAACCAGCTGTAGACAGATTGACAGACTTGTGTCTTTCAAGTATGTTTGGCAGTTTAAGTTAAATCCTTGATTATTCAACAGTTTCATTCAGTTGTCTCACTGAGCTGCAGGTAAGGTAATGTCAAAAATATGTTTTTAGTTTGTTGAATAAATGAAATATAATGAGGCAGTTGCAACATGTCCTTGACATTGGTCATAGCTTTGAGAGTTCATCAATCTGATGTAACTGACAGGTACTCTCCATCACAACATGAATCCATTGTCATTTGTTGAAACTCTCGCACAGGGGAAAACTGTCAAATGGAAATTGAGATTAGCCTACATTTCAATATAAATGATAAGACAAATGTGAGCTGACGTGATTACGATTTAATAATGTTCTATATTTCACAACAAAAAGTAAAAGAAGAGCACCACCCAGTGGTTACACATGGTTCTTGCGGCAGAGGTTAACTCCTGTACCATCTTTTGGAAATTGTTCTTAACTTTAATGTGGTTCTTAAGCACAGATGTCTACAAGTTAAATTCTTGTAGGTACATTTACACTCTGAACGGCTTTATTCAAATAGCCGTTTCAGGCCCAAAGAGGTAACAAATGTTCAACTAAATCAGCATTTTTGAAACAGAGGGGTTTATGGGATGCTACAATGCACGATCTGTTTGCTTCCAGCAAAACACTTCAGAGACATGTTTGTATATATATATCTGAGACACGGTATAATAGGGGACCTTTAAGCTCCACAAACATTATCCTAGTAAATACTAGGATCCTAAATACAAACATTAAATTCCGTACTGGGATGGTTTTTGGATTGCACTCGGTAAATCAAGATCAAGGAAAGTACAAACAGAATTTAGTTTTACCCAAAATGTGGGTTAGAGCAAAGTATACATTTTCAGTGAAAGGGTTCTCATTAGCTTGATTATGGGTTTTCTTGTGATCAAAAGGAGTCTTATAACACAGAAAGATGGTTAAAAATACTCCGATTTAAACCATGTCTGGACTTTTAATAGACATTGATGAGGTCAAACTGAATCCCTTTGAAGACCTGTAGGCACAGCATGTGTCCAAAAGTTTTGCACAAAGATGTAAGAAACAAAAAGATTGTTTCCAATTTGAAATCATTTTATTCATTTTGGATTGAGTCAATGAATACAAAAAAACATTTGGGGTTGACTGACGAAACCACAGGAAGTATTTACAAATGCATTATCTACAAGAAGGAATGGGATAGTTGAAATCTGCTTTTCCAAACTGGACAAAAAGAGAGAGACACACAAAAGTTGAAGTGTTGGAATATACATCGGGTCTGTCTGTATCACAGCCAGCTGCTTTGAACAGAGTCAAAGCACTGAAGCTTCTTCTCCTCACAGATGGCATCATTCATGCAGCCGACAGATGACTATACACTGCTGTGAATCCCATTTGACAGGAGATCATCGACCTCGGAGAGATCGATCACTTCAGCCCCGATCACTCAGAACAAGTCCCAGTCGCCTGCGTTCCTCTATTATCCCTATTTGGCCGGTATTGAACAACTTAGGAAGCTTCTTCATCGATCTTGGGTGCCAAGTAGTATTTGACATGTCCCATATCAGCAATCTTGTACTCCACCACTGTAGAAAGACAACACAGAAAGTTGAGCCACAACAGTTTCAGTTCTGGTAACATCTTTAAAATCCAAACGCCGAGTTTAATTCTGAACACTGTAAAGAAGGACTTACCGAGGGGGATATCAGCGGACATGCTGAGGGTGACGGTCTTGGACAGAGGCGTTGCCTTGGTGAAGAAGTTCAGGTAGTTGAGGGCAAAGATCAACTGGACGGGTTCATTCATCTCAATGGTGACCTGCAAACGGAAAGTAAGAAAATATGTCCAATTTAACATATTGCCATCACAACAGTAGGCAGCGTGCGTTGAAGCTTGCCGGTGGGCATGTCTGGAGCGCGACCAACAACCAAACCATCTAATCTCCCGTCCCGGACACACAAGCATTCGGTTTGATTGGCTAGAGCTTGTACTGGCATATGATTTGATTGGCTGATGCTTCCGTCGAAGCTTGAAAAGTTGAACTTTTCTCAACTTTCGAAGCGAGCAACGGAGGCAAAGCGACGGAACCACAATGCAGTTCGGCAAAGCGTGACGTCACCCCATTCAAAGTGAATGGGAAGCTGCGTTGAAGCTTCAACGCACGCTGCCGTGTGGACGGGCCGTTACATTGATTAAATCATTGGCATATTAAATGCCAATGATGTTTAACAACAGATACTTGTTCTGGCTACACTGTAGATTATTAATAGATATATTAATCATCCATCAATATTGTTATTATAATTATTACTCACTGCCTCCTCCTCTTTGTCTACGTTGCTGGTCTGGGACAGTTTGACGTTTCCAGTGCCCAGCTCTCCAGAGGCGGAGAACTTGACTCCGTCCTTGGCGCAGGAGATCATGACGGCGTCACCAATCTGGGACAAGTCACGGCAGATACGGGCAAACTCCCCGGAGGGCATCTTCACCACACAGCTGTACTCCTGCTCCTGAAGGGAGAGACACAGGCAGAAAGGTCAGGAACACTGGATGAAATTAAAGCAATTAAAGAAAAGGACATGACGAAAATTACTTACTGGAATACCAAGCTGCTCCACATCCAGATCCATCAACTTCATCTCATAATCTGAGACCTTCTCCTGGTCTGCAAGAGTGAAGAGAAAAGAGGTAAATAAACAATTTGATCCTGATAAGAAACGTTTGTCAAGTTGCTTTGATTCAGCTTTAAAGACAATAACTTACTGATTGTCTCAAACACGAGTGCGAGTGTGTCTGCATTATCTTCTGCTCTGAGGGTGATGATGTCTTCATTTCCTGCGCACTTCAGGATTTTTGACATACTGTACGGGAGAGAAAAAAGCCAAAACTGTTACAAACCAGAAAACATCCAATTTCAAATAAAAAAAGTGTCACCTTTAAGTGTGTGTATGAATTTCTATTACAATACTTTTGTAAACTGAGGGTTTATTTGTTAAGGATTTGGGCTGCTAAGCAATTGTATGATATAACATCAATAAATCAGTCACTTCCCAATTACTTAATTGTGATTGAACGTAATACATGTAAAAGCTCCAATTTAAAAGTTGATATCTTAACTAATATCTGAAGAATTACAAAATAAACAACAATAAAGGAACCACGTGTGTGCCTATAATAATCTTGACATGTGGAAACAGATTTAACATCTGTATTTCACATGTTTCTTTATGTAAATAATGGGAAACTGTAATAAAAAGCTCAGTGACTAAAAGCTCCGGCACAAAGCGGGGTGGCAGTGAAACGGAAGTGGAAGTTCCCGGGTTGAAAACAATTCCCGCCATCTGTCCACACGGAGAGTTTGGCGCTCAAATGACGTCGCTCCATAATGACAATGCCGCTGTCGCCTGCACTGCACCAAATATAAAGTTATGGAACACCCAAAATGAAAAGTATTGGGCTATCGGGCTATTTGTAAATAGTTCAGGCACAAACCTCACGATTTTAACAGAGAGTAAAGAGTTAACTTGACACTCTAGTAGAGACATGCCCGGACAATATTCCGCCAAGATGGCCACCATCTTTCTAAGCTTCAGATAATAGACAGTTCATTTATGCTAATAAATCAACTAAAGCGACGGGTTTTAAAGTCTGCGACGCTCGAAGTTTGTGATGAGCATTAAAAACGAGCACACAAACCAAACCTCTGTTGTTCTTAATGAATTCAAACAGCGCCAAACTTCAGCAACTCAACTTGTCAAACTAGTGTGACATGAGTCAGCAAATGCATCATTTATATGTGAGCCAACATCCTAAACAACGCAACAGATGTACTACTTGAATGTTTTCTGGCCTAAATGAGCTTTAAAGTGTGCTGCACCTGCTGAGGTTGACTCCCATGGCGAGGTTTCTGTCGCAGCGGTACGAGTCAAAGCCGTCGTGCCGCAGGGTGAGCTGCACCAGCGAGACGTGAGAGGAGTCCATGCTCTGCAGGGAGATGCCGGACGAGCTGACATCCCAGCAGGCCTCTGTGATCAGGTCCTTCAGAGCCTCCAGCACCTTCTTCAGGATGGATCCCTGCACCAGGCGAGCCTCAAACATGGTTGCTTTGGAGTTTTAAGTCTGCGTAGATTAAAACGAAGAGATTACTCGCGTTACTCCGGCAGTGTGGAGGCTGACAAATTGAGTTATCACCGAGTGTGAGAGCAAGAAACTCCTTTAGAAGTTCAGTCTTTGTGTTGTGAGCTGGTAAAAGTGCTTCACGCAGACACCACTCTCACTGCAGAGGGAAGGTTTGAGCTGTAAACGCGCGCTAACGTCAGCTTATAATGACTCGGCGTTTTTGCGTCATTTCCGTGTCCGTTGTTGGTACGTCACAACCGCGAACATCAGTGGTGGGCACTGCTGTCCGCCATGTTGGAGAGGACAATTCTGTAAAGAGCAGATACCATGGATGTATTCAGGCGTAACGACAAAAAAAAACTTTATTCGAGTCAGGGAGTCAAGTCAATTTATTTAAAGACCTTTCCGAGTTTGCTTTGACCCTTTTGCTAAAATAACAGCAGGCAAATGGCTAAATAACAAACATTGATTATATTTATCCGACAAAATGTAACTTATTATATTGTGAGGATAATGGACTGTGTGTGGCTAAGTAAGTGGCTACTGCCTGAGATCGAATGCTGTGGTTTTATTAAATGTGCCAACTGCTAGGACTGTTTTAGGGAAGACAGCTTTTAGATGCGCAGCTCCTCTGTCTTGGAATAGTCTGCAAATTAAATGGAAACGGAACAATCTGGTGCCACTACATTTTTTTAAAGCTCGGTTGGATGCTACTCAATCGGAAGCTATTGGTACCCGTTTATGTGGATAATTATGTAAATGATGCTGTATGATGTCCTTTTGTTGTTCTATTTATGTTTCATGTGGAACTACGCAGGTCTCCCTTGAAAAAGAGATCAATGATCTCAATGGGATTTATCTGTATAAATAAAGGTTTGAAAATTATTATTCTCCGTTACCCCCTAGTTTTTTTCATTTTAAATAACAAATGTGCCACATTGCAACCCCAACCCAATATCTTAAACACATGGTTGTAATTGTAATTTTGACCCCAAATACATTAGAGAATATTCTGTTCCAAACCATTTTACAACGTGAAACTTTTCATGCAAACCTTCAACAACTACAGGACTTTCTTCCTTCTGCCAAGCAGTTCAAAATAAAATACCTTGTTGAATAATATGCCAATACCTAAAGTATGGCATAGTATGTCTGCTTCTTATACTCCTCCCCTGATTCTGATGAAATTGTGCAAACATGCGCAACTACTAACTATATAGAAAGAAGACAGAACATTTTAATTTCAAATGTTTTATTAATCATTTAGAAGTGCTTGGTTTCACTGACACACAGCATCCCACACAACCCATGTTTGTCGCACACATACAGACACGAATAAAAAGGATAGCATTTTAATACAGCCATTTTTACTCCTGAGTATATTTACGCATGTTGATTTAGGCCAGGGTCATTGAGACTTGGTGTAGACAGGAAAAACTTCACAAGATCTTGGAAAGGGAGTGAAGAATATTCTTGCAGAGTGAACACATTGTAAGGAATGTCAGACAGAAACATTGCACTATTTGCAATATGTGTTGTGACCGGGATTTCATGTTTTATTTGGACGGTTCCAAATGTGTGTTGGCATAGAGTGTAGAAGAACTTTATGTTCCTGGTGTATCCGTTTAGAGACTATCAGAGAGGATGTAGTGGGTTGCCATGGCGAGGATGGGGGATCCTGTTGGGACCCCTGGGAAAGGACCGCTGGACCCGGCGATGTCAACGTGGGAGTACGGCAGAGGGGCCTTAGAGTCCACACCGTGCTGGAATATAAGTTATACAAGTTAATTACATTACATTCTTCATACTTACAGAGTTATATTATTATTATGACAAAGTGTGAGCACCTTGTCGAGCCCAGAGGCCATGATGAGGAAAGCTGCAGGGGTCTGATGCCCGCGAGGTGTAGCGGAGGACGGCAGGTTGTTGCACTGCAGAATGTCCTCGTACTCAGACTTTCCCTTGTGGAACTCGTAGTCCTCTCGTCTGATTGTGGACACCTCGAACACATCGCCCAGCGCCTCTCCAGCTGCATGAGGGAGGAGGAAGAACAGGTGTTTGTTGTGATGGAGGAAATAAAGCTCTCTGAAGCATCAAAGATATGAAGCAGTTGTGCTGGAAATCATTTATTGTAAAAATACGTATTTAATACAATCCACATGGCTGCATCGGCTGCAGTCCATGGCATTGCAAGTCATGACGAATATATAATACATAAGAACAGCCTATATGTCTTAACAGGGTTTGACCAAAAACCCATTCATTTTATAATGATATTTAACAAAGAAACGCATTGACTATTTGTATTTGGGAATAAGTAATACATAGTTGATGATCCTTTAAATCACTGTCATTTATATAAATACATCTTTATTAATTTGCTTACAATCAACAAACAATGAATTGATTAGATTATTATTTAGTTTATTTGCTAAACTCTCAATTTGCTCAAGGCAAAGAGTGCATTTAATTACTTTTAGGCTTTGTAACGTTATCCGTATAGTTTGACAAAACAATCTGTGCTAGCTTTTTTCTGGAGCTTTCAGCTGCATTTCAAAGTCTTCATCAGCAGGTTGCCATATGTGTTTTATACCTGAGGTCACATTATTACCTGTTTGCTGATGATGGTCATGATAAGCAGCTCAAAGTCCTTGAAAAACCTAAAAACTGTTCCTCATGTCAAAAATGAACTTTCACAGTTAAATTCCTCCTGAAGTTCTCACCTTTCTGCCACTGAGCAGCGATTTTGTTGCGATGGGCTGGCCCGTTATCCATGATGATCTAAACAGAAACAAATGATTAATATCTCAATCTTTAACGTCGTTTCATCCAGAGTTAGTAATCTCATCTCAGTTTGTGGCAGTATTTCAGCAGGACTCACAGAGTAATCGGGTCCCATGGCTCTGATGGCGTGACCGGTGAGAGTAGCGATGGTAAACAGCTGAGGACACTTCTCAGTAGCTGCCTGCAGAGACACAATTCAGAGTGAGAAGAGCAAAAAAGGAGTTTAAGATTCACAAATACTGTATTAAAAAGGGGTGCAGTGACCTTCTCCTTCATCTCACAGAGCAGGTCCACCATCACCATGCGTCCCTCAGCATCAGTGTTTCCCACTCGCACTCTGCGGCCCGCACGGGAGACCACCAGCTCATCGGCCACATAGCAGTCTGAGGAAACACACAGACACACAAAGACGATGTCACACAGATCCTACTCATAGAAATGCATACAGCAACATGCACAATGGGAAAAAAGTGGATAAAACTGACCTGAACCGACACTGTTCCGGACCATGGCCATGGAGCCGATGACCTTCAGATGTTTTGGCTTCAGCTTGGCTAAAATCTAGAGAACAGGAGTGGGTTAGGAAAGAATGATAGCTCCAAACTTACAGCAGAGGCATTAGATTTCCAAATTTCACCATCCATGTTTAATCTCTGTCTCTTAAAATTAATCTCTTTTCACCTCAGATGCTTTTTGTTCATCTTGACTGAGAGCATTGTGATCTTCGTCCCCCCATGTTGATTTTTAGTTCAAGTCGTGAGGTGCAGACCTCTCCGAAAATGTAATATTCAGCGGCAGAGAGGTGAGGGGGTGGGTGCATTTACCTGGAAGAAGCCGGCCACAGCAGCAGCTCCACACTTGTCCCTGTGCATCCCGGCCATGAAGCCCCCGGCCTTGATGTCGGCTCCGCCTGTGTCGTAGGTGATGCCCTGGAAACAACCGCCAGTTATTTTTAAGCAGTCGGTCACACAGACAGAATACATGCTACATTTCTGACATTACTTAAACAAACCCAATGTTCCTTCAATACATTTCTCCCTGATTAGCTTGAAAGAAGTGCTGCAACTAAAGCTTGTTATGTTTGCTGAATTTATCATTCATAATTGTTTAGTAGATGAAATGTCAAAAATGTGTTAAATAAAGCCTTGATGATGACATGAAGACAACTTACCATCATATCAAATGTATCATTAAATGTACAATGTTTTAAGGGACACTTCTTTGTTTCTATTAATAAATAACTTTTTTGTATGTTAAAGCGGTTCACATGCAGCAGTCGGACAGTCTCCTCTCACCTTTCCCACCAACATGAGCGTTGTCTGGATCGGCCCCTCTCCGCAGTACTGCAGCTTTATCACTCTGCCCTGGTGACGAGGGACACCTGTAGGAGGAGAAGCCATGAATAGGTGTGGGAACAGCTAAAATCATTTCAATAAGTGATCAGATTAAGTTCTCGTACTGTCGGCACAGCGGTTGACTGCAGCCAGACAGGGGTACTCCTTCTCCAGCACCTTTACGCTGCTCACCACTTCCACCTGGAGATTACAAAAACATTGTTTACAAAAACTTGCTTTAAATTAAAGAAGAACGAAACTCCCACAAAATTGTCCTGGTCTGCGATTTAAAATTGTTTCTACACATTTTTCCTGATTTTCTGTGTCCAGAGCGTGTTCTGCTCACATGACAACAGCGTTCATGCAACAGGACTGTTAATACCTTGCTGAATAACATTTTTACATATATGAAAGAGGCATGAATGTTATGTGTACTTGAGTAAAGAAAGCGTTTGACAGGCTTGTGACAGTGTTAAGATAAAGTCAACAGTGATAAAAACCTCTTGATAAAAAACAAGAGGATCAGGACATAATGTTTCCTGCTACCTTCACAGGGCTGTCCTTGAAGAGTTCCAGGACGTATTCAGCGGTGCGAGGAGCGGCCATGCGTTCAGGGTCAGAGCCACCGATGTCCCGACAGGCCAGTCTGAGGGGGGACAGAGAGCTGCTGGTGAACCAGGGAACATCACAACACGAGACACTTTAACAGGGACTGAAGCGTGTGACCCACCTGCCGCTCTCCAGGGCGTCAGCCAGCTCCACCAGCCTTTTCCCATGAGCCTCCTGGGCTGCCCACAGACCCAGGACACACACCTTGTGGTCGCTCGCTTTCACATTCCACTCCCTCACTTCCAGGGGCTGTGGGGGGGGGGGGGGAAGATGAGAACAATATTTTAACATGCATATATTTTCCTTTCCAGATCTAGTGTTTAGGTGGATTTGGTGGGATTTAAATCTGCATCATAATGATAAGTAAAAGATGAGGTGTTTAGCATTGCAGTCGAAAAAATAAATATTTTTTATTTTTTTTATTAAAATGAAATGTGTAATACACTACACCAAATAGATTTGGTGTATTACAGTTTATTTTGTTACAGCACCAGTATGCTCAACACTAAAATACAAACACTTAAAAAGTGGAAAAGAGTATGTATATTTCAGTTGTAGTAGTTGAAGACAAAGCAATCTTAAATTAACTTAACGACTACTTTAAAATCACTACACTTGTAGTCGAATCATAGAAACGGAGCCTCTCTGTCAGCTCTGTACGAGCAGGAGTTATTTTCTCACCATGTAGAGAGCCTGAAGCGCTCCGAGTGCAGCCACCATGCTGCTGTTCTTGTAGTCCTTGTGGGGGGGGCAGACTAGCAGGGGGCGCTGCATGCCGGCCTTCAAGGCCCTGAGAGGACACACAGGTGAGTGAGACAAGTAAAGAAACCTGGATGTGAATCTGGAATATGACACACTAACAGGGGGAAATAATCCTCCATCAACTGACCTCTTGATGCCGTTGCAGGCTGCATCACTGAAGCGCCGCACGTCGTCATAGTCACGGTTCAAAGGGCCAGTGGAGGCAAAGACCAGGCGGTTACCAGGGAGACCAGGCACCTTCAGGATGACCACCTCCTGCCCCAAACTACTGTCCACCTAGAGGAGGAGCAGATGAGGAAAGTGTCACACACTACACCTGAAGCAGCAACACTTAAGAACGCATTAACCCACATCTTGTTAGACTTTACAATCAAAACAATGCAAGACAGAATAAAGCTTCACCCAGGGCTGGACTGGCCATCTGGCATACCGGGCATTTTCCCGGTGGGCCGACGTGCCTTTTGGGCCGACACGTCATTTTTTTTTTTTTCTGAAGTCCCGGCCCATAAGACGGGTAGATTGGCCCTCTGTTTAAATGTTTTTAGTAATTGACACTGGGCCGGCCCAATCAAATCTTTAATCACCTCCCCCTTTGGGCCGATCGGTGTGCATCATTAAATCACGCCCCCAGGAGGTGAGCCGGCCGTTGAAGCCAAACTGCCTTTTTTTTCGAGAAAAAGCTGCCGCTTGTGTCAAAATAACCGACATGTTTCGTACAGGTGCAGGTCCATCTTCAGCACCCGTGGCCGATATTGGTGGTGAGGAAGATGATGAGAGGGAGAGAGATCAGCGCGAGTGGGGAGAGGGAGGAGAACTCGCAGTAAGCAGAAGCTAAGAAAATTAGGAAAATATTATTATTAAGGTTATGATACTCTGTAGTTCTGGAACCCATTAATATCCCCTTGATGAAGCACTAATAAGACAAATATTATAAGAGAAACATTCGTTAGCCTAGTTAAAGTTAAAATATAGCTTAATGGGACTCTGATACGTTGTCTCATTGAAAGAATGTCATTATTTTGTTAACCACCATTCATGAACAATTACTGTCAGCTGGCAGCTTGTTTTGTTTAGTTTATTTACTTATTTGGTTATAAGGGCAACAGTGGTCTTTTGGGACCTGAACAAAATGTTTATAGTCAGCTTTTTGTGGTAGTTTTGATTGACAATATATAGAATGAATAATATAGAAATAGATAAAAAATTGAGGCACACATGTAGTTTTGACCATTAACTGTGTGGTATTGTTATGTCAATGCCTATTTGTATGGACCTCTATCAGAATCCATTCATTCTGTATCATTGTGTTGAGCCAGGTAGCACCCCCAGAGGAGGAGAGTGTCAGCGAGAGTGAGGAGAGCAAAGAGCAGGAGGACATAGATTACTTTGCCCGCCCCGAGCCATCTATGTTACAGATGTTTTTAGAACAGCACCCACAACAACATACCAGAAATCCAGTTGTGCAGAAGGTATTCACCTGTAAAGATGGCACCAGCAGAAAGTGGCGTCATATTGCAAGGGACGTCATATGTTGTTTTGTTTTGTATGTCTGGCATTTGGGAAGAGGACTGACACTAGCACATTTATAACTGGAATGTCAGATTGGAGGCACGCACACCAGCGTACAGAGGAGCACGAAAACAGCATTACACATTCAACCTGTGCTGAAGCTTTTTTCTTACGCTGCTCTAAAGCAGACATCGAAAGTCAGATGTCTGCTCATAGAGAACAAGTCCGAAAGAGACGTCAGGTTTTGGAGCGTGTGGTGGATGTGGTGAAAGTGCTTGGGAAGAGGGGGCTAAGCTACAGGCAGGTGGAGAATGAGGGAGCATATATGCTAGCTGACAACACCGTGGACCACAATAACCTTTTGGAGCTCATCCTTTTATTAGGAAAGTATGATGTCTGCTTAAAAGAGCATCTGGATGATTGCGTAGAGAAGAGCAAGACATTGCACCAATCCAGTGGAACAAAAGGTAGAGGGTCTCTCATCACCCTACTCTCCAAAACTACTGTTAACTCCATAATAGAAACTGTTGGTAGTCTAATCAAAGAAAGTATCTCCAGTGATGTCCAGAAGGCCGGAATGTTTTCTGTTCAGCTGGACACAACACAAGACATAACTTCTCAGGATCAGTGTTCAGTAATCTTAAGATATGTCAATGAGACTGTGCAAGAGAGGCTTGTGGCTTTAGTGAAGTGCCATGCATCCACCGGACAATACTTTGTGAACTTGCTCTCAGAGGTCTTGGAGCATCTGAAACTGGACTAGGGCATGTGTATAGGTAATGCAACAGATGGAGTATCCAATATGCAAGGCTGGTACAAAGGATTTTCTGCACTGATGACCTCCCAGTCACCCACTCATGTCTATGTGTGGTGCTATGTTCATGTTCTTAATCTTGTCCTGGCTGAAACTACCCAAACTGTAATCGAATGTGGAACACTTTTCAACCTAATCAATGACATAGCAGTGTTTATCAGGGAGTTATATCAGAGGGTCAATCTGTGGGAGAAACAAGCCCAAGAAAAGATGCCGTCGACTCATCCTGTAGACTCATCTGGTCCTATCTCTATTGTGTTGTCATAGAAAGGGGAGGCAGGGCACTATAGCCCCCCCCCCCCCCTAAATTCACTAGAAGTCATCATTTAAGGGGTTATTTTTAAAACTTTTCTTCTGGTGCTCGGTCACTGTTCGCTATGTGAGAGGGTTTGAAGGTCTAATTTCTAATGATTGATAGTTACACATACTTGTGGTATATATTAGTTTTGTTTGCCCCTGGTACGTAAAAAGGATAATAATAGCGTTTTTTTAAATTATACTGAGTTATTCTTCTTGTCAGGAACCGCTACTATTCGTTTGTTTTATAGATTTGGGCCGGTCTGGGTCTAAATACCAGGGCCGATTTGCTGTCCCAGTCCAGCCCTGGCTTCACCATCTTATTCTTATAATCAATTTGTTCACAGTATCAGTAAAAGATGACCCTTTGAAATGAATGAAGCAGTCTTCATTGTTTATAAGATGGTTAAAATATTACATTTTATTAAGATTTGTTAATATCATGAAGACATGTTGCTAAATTAAAGTCCCAAAATCGTTCTACATAAGAATGTTTTCCAGTCCTACATAAGAATGTATTGTCATGTAAATTGATTCCAGGTGTGATAGCTCCAAAGGAGGCTCAGGTGAGATAATACATGGACTTACAGAGCTGTAGTCCTGCAGCGGTGCCTTCAGGAACTCGAGCTCGGATGGCAGCGTGTCATGGCTCTGGGTCACCAACACGATGCCATCAAAACTAAGAACAAAGAAAACAACATCATCTAACAAACCTGTAAGAATGAATTAAAAACAACCAACCAACTCCATGGCATTAGGAGGAAGTGCAGCATCTTATTACTCACTTCTGGTTTTTGAGGTCGGAGGTCCATTCAACGGGCTGGACGCTGCACAGAGAAACATGCAAAGAAAAGTTATTTCCTCTTCTTGTAGGAGCACTGTCAGCAAAAGTTGAGATAGCTCAGACGGAGTGATGCAATAAGTGTCTCAAATCAGTTTCTATAATGCAGGTTAAGGATAACGGAGAGGGTCAAAGTGTGGAAACCTGTAGACCTTTGAGATCCGCTTCAGCTTTTAAAAGAGTGGGACAAGCAGTGGAGGAATGTGACTAATTACATGTACTTAAGTAGAATTTGTTGTTACTTTTGTTTTTAATGCTACTTTATTATTCTACTCCACCAGTTTTTACTCCACTACATTTATCTATCTTTTTCTAGAGCTGGAATTGCAGGGTATTTTGCAGATTCAGATTTAATATAAATTGGTATGGTTATTATAAGTAACCCAGCTAAATCTAGAGTAATCAACCTTTCTCCTTCTTTAACAGCTGCAACATGTAAAGGGATGAACACATTAATGCATCAGTAAATGTAATCCTCTAATAAAATATATTTGCTATTCATATATTTTCTGCCAACTCTTAGTAAACATTTGAATGAATGATAACAATGTATTTCTAAACTGTGGTATAACTGCTTCTTAAATTAAAGGATTTGTGTGTACTTTGTCCAACACTGGTGACAGGATCATTTGTTCTTCCCCGATCAAAACGGTGTACTTAGCACGCACATCATAAGGGGCATTGTCCACAGTTTGTGTATGATAAACACAGTTTTTTTTTAAACATGGCCAGAGATGGTTGGTATCATGTGACAATTGCGCAAAGGAAGTAAGTTCAAGCTAATAGTGAAAATCAGCAGAAAAAGAGAAAATGACAAAAAGCCTGTGTGGGCCCGTCTAGTGTAAACTGAACCCAGAAATAAGCAGATGTACTGCAACATGAGAGGATCAGATATATTATATACGTTGATCTGTGAGTGAATCCACAAATCAAGCACCACAGCACAGATACATTAATTCACCAACCTTAAATGTAATGATTAAATAAATCCAGCTGAATAAATGACGACATAAAACATAACTACTAAACAATACCCACTCAGGGTTTTCACCGTGTTTTTATGCACAAAGCTGCACGTTAGAAAACATCTAAAGCCTATCAAGCATCAGGCAGGTAAAGTTAAAATAAAATCTGATGTAATCTCACCTGGTGCACATTTTAATCCTCCCACTCTGGTGTCTTCAGGGTGAAAGAGACAGCTGATAGCCGGCGACAACGGCTCCTTCCCTTCTGTCTCTCCGGTTGGTCACATGATCCGATAAAATGCACCCTGCTGCCTTCGCGGGCTTTCCGGAGCTCGTAATCCCAACGATCTGATTCGTAACATGCTACCTTTCGTGTGTTTAAATAGTCAGTAGTTTCTTAAGGACCCAGATGAAGTACCTCAAGTGTATTCTAGCAAAGATACGCTAATTCGATGTTGTTTGTTCGTCCACAAAACTGAAAATATGTATTGTAATTGCGGTGGTTGTGTGAACATTAGAAAGTTCCCATTGCACCTAAAGGCGCAATAAAGGATAGAGTAGGGAATTGTAGTTTCCAGAGTTTATTCAACAAAAGCGGCATTCAGAAGATTTTAAAACCAACACATAATTTATTTATTTACAGCATATTAAAAATATGACTGCTACTAACTGCCGTTAGCCTCCGTTGAGTATCCATATCGCGTCCTGACAGGACTGACCTCATGAAAGCAATAACCGGAAGTAGTTTAAAAAAGTGTTTTCTGTGCAGAACCGGGGAGGCAAGACAGTACAAAGGGCAAGTACGAAGCACCACCTGACCTGGTTATTCAGTGGCAGATAACAGTGTCACATTCCTCCTTAAATTACATTTGATCTCAGGTTTAACAATCATATTGCCAAGCTTCTGTTCGAGCTGCAGGTAGGCAGAAGTTACTCTTGCTGCAGCTGTTCATGCTTTATGGTCCTTGTTATGATTAACAGCTTTATTATTAATTGATAGCTGGCTCTGATAAGTGTGCATGGTTGCAGATATGCTGACAGGATTTGTACTTGACCTAATTTGTCAGCCTCACACCGAAAATCTAGTTTGTGTAGCTAGTATAGCTCAGGACACTGAGGTTTTAAAAAAATCTTTTTGAGCCTGGACATTTGGTACGTTCGTTTTAATTTTCTAGGGAACATACAAAAGTTGTGTGTCCAACCATTCGTTTTTGCATTATATTCAGCTTTTCAGCCGCTTTTGTCTAAAGTAACCCCAATGTGTTTCATAAGGACATGGAGGTTGTGTAAGTCCATAGTGAGTAGTAAATGGGTAAACTACTAACACATACAGCTAAGAGGATAAGTAAATACACCCATGGGTAGACTGAACTGTAGTCGTGTTATCAAAGAAAAATGCCAAAGCGTAGAAATCAGTTAGCATAGCTCTATGTGACAAACACCCAGCATCAACTTTACAATTTCTGAAAACTTACTGGTGTCCACTATTTTATGGCACTTGACATGTTGTGAATTGACATTAAAGGGCAATACATAATGTATGTGAGCCTATAAGACCCCTTCAGAGAAATTAATCTAATTTGCTGTATTTTCTTTTCTCTGACATTTTCCTCCTCCTCTCCTAATCACTTCTCCCTCCTGTATCGTCCACAGATGAGACTTCCTCTTCGCTCTTTTAGCATCTTCAGGAGTTTATTCTCTCACAGGAAACAAACATCACATCCTCAGAGGCGAGGCTTGAGCGGCGTAGGGATGCGTCTAGTGCAGTTTCATCGCCATGGTGAGGAGGGAAGCATCAGAGTGGGGGTGGAGCAGGGGGACGGGGGGCTCGGCGTGGTGGACCTGAAGGCCTTTGACCCCTCCATGCCCTCCACCATGAGAGAGCTGCTGGGGCTGGGAGACGAGGGTCTGCAGTGTGCACAGAGGTATCAGACATCCAATCTCAACAAATATCTTTCCTGTTTCCATATACATTTGCTCATAAATTGCCGTCTTCTTCTTCATGATTGAACATCAGTCATAATTATCTTCCCTAATTATCACATCCCTCTTCCTCCTAAACATCTTCTCAATAAATCTTCCAGATTACCTTAATCTTCTTAAATGTGCATGTTTTTTTTTCCTGAATAGATCTCTCAAATCAACATCCTTCTTGCTTAATCATTTCTATCTTTTATCTTCTCTCTTTAATTGTCAGCTTTTTGTATGTTGAACATATCCTTGTTAAATCCCCTTCATAAATTACACTCATTGTAAAACACAGATGGTAAATCACCATCTTGCTCAATCAACTAAATTGTCCTCTTCTCAAATCACCATCTTGTTCCTTCCTTAATTAACAATTGATCTTCTTGATAAATCATCTATCTCCTAAATCATTAAAACCATCATTTTGTGGAGAAAAAACATCGTGTTCCTAAATGGATTTGTTGAATTAGCGTCTGTTTCCTACAACTTAATCTGCCTCAACATCGTTGTCATACTCTGCCATAAACGTTCACATCATCGTGTTCTCACTTCTCCTCCCACCTTCTTCCTCCTCCTCTTCCTCAGAGCCTTGTCCTCGGGTCAGTGTGTGTTGCAGCGGTCAGACATCCGGCTGTTGTCTCCTGTGTTGGCCCCGGAGAAGGTGGTGTGTGTGGGCATGAACTACCGGGACCACTGCCTGGAGCAGGATGCCCCCATCCCCAAAGAACCAATCATCTTCAGCAAATTTCCCAGCGCCATCACCGGGCCGTACGACGACATCATCCTGCCCCCGGAGAGCCAGGTGGGAAACTTTAGTTGTATGTCACTTCTGAACAAAAAAAAAGGTTATTTATGTGGTTTACAACAAGAAAAAAGAAAGGGAAGAGATTAAAGAGACACAGGGGACTACAACTAAGATAAGATAGACAAAGTCAGACAAATGCCTTTGACGTTGCCTTCTAAAGATGTGTATTGATTCGCTTTTTTGGAAGGATATTTCAGGGACATTTAGTTTTCAGCCTTCTGCTCCTCGCTGTGGTCAGAGGGCTTAAAGACTCTTTTAAAATCAATACAAGAGAGCAGAGAAGCTGAACCAGTGTTATGTGTGATCTGTGTTTCTGCAAAGCTGCAGTTGAGCTAGAGAAGATTTGTTGAGGCAGTTGGACAAGGCGTTGCAATAATCAAAGCGTTATGTATAGAGGCATGAATGAATTCGATTCCAAATATTTATGTTGAGTTGTGTTTTTTAATTTAAAAACGTTTCTTTATGTAATTAAAGTGGGACTGAACCAGAGATTTTGCACTTGGCTCAACATTCAGTTGCAAAAAGTCAAAAGTAATTACAATTCTTAACATTTTAACAAGCAGATGAATTCAATTTGACTAATTGTGCAGTGTGAAGAGAAGCATAAGCAATCAAAACTATCCACAGGAGATGGATGACTCATTTTGCCCGTCTTGAACAATTTAGCTTATTTCTTGTCTTAGAATCATAGACTTTATGAAGCTTATGGGTCAACACTAACCTCTCTTCTTTTGTAGGATATTATAGATAGAGATGAATACATGTATGAATGTCTGTTCAGTGTTCATGTAGTTTTTGAAAAGTCCATACCAATTTAAATGTATAGTTGGTACATGCTTTTTTGGGGTAGCACTTTTGAAGGTCATGGAGACCAAATCAACGTCTTATATTGACAGAAAATGATATGTGTGGTTATGAATGTCTTTTAAAAATCTAATTATTCAGGATATTACGTTTGGAGACAATTTTAATATCCATATAATTTTCAAATGCACAAATATACTTTACTTATACTTTTAACTTGACTAAAACTATATTTGATGGATGTTTGGGACTGCAGGAGGTGGACTGGGAGGTGGAGCTGGCCTTTGTGATTGGACGAAGAGGAAAACACATCAAGGTAAAAGTCTCATCATCATCTTATGATTGGTGGTGAAGCATCTGTTGACGCCTCTTGCTTCTCGCTCAGGAGGAAGACGCTCTCTCTTACGTGGCCGGCTTCACGGTGGCCAACGACGTCAGCGCCCGAGACTGGCAGATGAAGCGCAACGGGAAGCAGTGGCTGCTGGGAAAAACGTTTGACAGCTTCTGTCCTCTTGGCCCGGCATTGGTGACCACTGACGCTGTGAAAGGTGAGAGTGAAAGAGAACGTCAGCTGAGAGGGAGGCAGATGGGGGAATTATGATAATAGTTCATAAAAGTCAGAATGGATTTATTTGGTTTGAAAACATTCCTGATTAATGTGTGTTATCTTTATAGCATCTTTATGTGGTGATATCAATCTAGAGTACATCAAATGTCAGATTAAGTCCAGGATATGAATATTCAGGCTCAGCATGATGGCTTAAGCCTTACACCATAACTGTCCCTGTAATACAAAATATCATTATAATATTTCACATTGTTTTAGAAAAATCGTTTTTTCTTCGCTCTGTGTATAGAACTGTATCTCCAAATTAAAGAGATAAAGAAAGACAAACTAATCAGTTTGATTCTATAGGATTACTCGCAGCTCTTCTGAATGTATACAAATATGTTTTGCTACTAATACCAGAGTTGACCCCGCTTAGTTTGTTAAAATTATAGTGGCTACTATTAGGTTTAATTTGAATATTTGCATTTTGACACCCTTTTCACAGCACACTAGTCAAAGAATGAAAGACAGCCAATGGGTAATATTAGTGTAATAAATTATCTTTATTTAGCATAAAAATGTAATGACCTACTCATAAGAGGTTTCTCAATACTCAAATTTCCCCTCCTCGAGACTTGGTGCCGCCCACAGGAGATGCGAGCGGAGGACTGAGGAGGGGAACCGAGGAGAGAGGAGTGGAAGCAGCAGGCGGTTAGAGAAATTAGAAAACCTCTCCTCTGAGCGGTCATTTTAAAGAGACGTCCATTAATGATGACAGGAGGCACAGCAGCCCTCTGTCTGATGGACAGATGTGTTCATGATGACTTATATATTTACTTTTAATTCATTCACAGTGCGGTATAATGAGACAATAACAGGCTACAGATGCGGACATATACACACACATATATTTATATAAATATATACAATTTCAGAATCAAACAAGTATGAGAGCACTCTCATAATAACGCAACACAATCAGAGACTGGATATATCCCCCCCACCCCTCTCTCTGGTCGCTGAAATGGGGAATTGAAATTACGGGCCAAAAGTACAAGTATTAAAAGTAAGCATAGGACACCAAACCAACTGAGACCCGTCTGTCCGCCGCATCTACGCACTGTACAACAAACACCTACACACTGTACCACACACACCTACTGCTCCTAAAGCATAATCAGGCTACAGCCTTTGTGTATTTTATTATGTGAAGCACTAAATGGTCTTAGAAAATATCGACTCTTTGTTTGTAGATATCTACTAAACTACAGCATACAAATACAGAAAGTAATGTAGGCCTGTTATACTGAGTGATATATATTTTACACACTGCTCTGCTTTCTGCACGGACCTCACAGCTGTTCTCACTGTAAACATCGCGTTGCGATGAAAGCAGTTACTAATATAATATCCAAGGGATGCATGCAGAGCTGTCATTGGCTGAGATAAGTCCGGCCGTGCGTCACGCCTCCACCGTTCCCGGAAATGCATCCGTGGAGGATGCATCAATGTCTCCTCGGTTAGAGCTCCTCCAGAGAGCCTCCTCGGTTAGAGCTCCTCCAGAGAGCCTCCTCGATGCTCGGTTCTCGAAGTGCATTTGGAGAAATGAGATGTCCTTCAACATGGCGCGCTGAAATTCATTTCCGGGTCACTATCGGAGGACCGAGGAGTCGAGGAGGGGAAATTTGAGTATTGAGAAACCTCTATAGTCTTTTCTCTAAAATCGTGTTAAAAACTATTTTCGGTGAAAAGATATAATTCCGTCATCCGTGTCAGCTTTAGTTTGTAAAATATAAAAGATATTCAGGAGCTTTTATTAATACCTATTCAAGTCCTAGTTTTTATGCAACAAAATGTGCCTTTTTTTATTTAATATAACTGAGTTTCCTTCAGTTGAGTTCTAAGTGTCAAACAGGAAAATAACATATATATTAAGATGCTGTTTTTTTGTGTCCCTCGCAGACCCCCACAGTCTGGGGGTGCGCTGCCTGGTGAACGGAGACACGGTGCAGAGCAGCAACACGGATCAGATGATCTTCAGGACGGAGGCGCTGGTCGCCTGGGTCTCAAAGTGAGTCCTCTGTTAATTCTGCTGATCATGTGATGTCGTCTTTTTGCATGTTTTATCTCAAAGGTCCCTATTATGCAAAATGCACTTTTTGATGTCTTTTATACATAAGTATGTGTCCCCGTGTGTCAGGGAACTCACAAAGTGTCAGAAAATACAACCCTCTCTCTTTTCCTCCGTACCCAAATCTCTAAAAACGGGGGTTCAACGGAGCTGATCCAGATTTGCGTCCGATATGACGTAATATCGGAAATGTGTGCTGGCTTTACACCAACGGCCCTATCAGAAACAATGCGCAACGTGTTTTGGACGTAATTATGGTCTTTGTTTACATTAGCAAGCATCGCTAACACTGTACTGAAGAGCATGTGTAAAAAAAGCAGGAAATAAAAAAAGGAAGCATTTGAGCTCCATACTGTTTCAGAAATAATCCTTGATGCACTTTGGAACATAATATGGCATGTAATCACGGCAGCATTTAGCTGAGTATCTGGGTAGAATTCTCTTGCATAAGCTTTTTATTATTTTTTTCAAAGCTTCGGACCCGGAATCAGCACTTCTCTAACAGGGCTGAAATAGAGGGGTATGAGGCATCGCTAGAACGGGTGATCTGTTTAGTATTTTGAGCAAAACACTTTAAGGACATGTTTTTTATATATTGTATCTGAGAACTATAGTATATGCCTACAAATAGTATAAACAGGGATGCAAACTCATCAGGTATGAAAAAGGTGACAAGGATCCGAGCCCCCCGACCCCACGGAATATCGGCTTTAAAATGAGGAATAACAGATGATTTTAGCAGTCAGAACAACTAAACTAGCAGTGTTAATAAGAACAGAAACGCCAAAGAGTCACATCTAATATAAATATATATAAAAGCATTTATTTTAATTGTGTAGCAGTGAGTTTAACATTTTGGCAGCACTGTTGAGCATTTTGAAAATGTATTGTCATGTCTCTGTGCAAGGCTTAGTCTTTCTATCTTTATAGCCACTGGTGTAAAGTAACTAAGTTCATAAACTCAAGTACTACTTGGGTACAATATTGAGATACTTGTACTTTAAGTATTTCAATGTTTCTTTTGCTACTTTGTACTTCTAATCCACTACAGTTCAGAGGTACATGGTGTACTTTTACTCCACTACATGTATTAATCCCTTTAGTTACTTCACATATGTGGATGAATGATGTGAAATATAATCAAGTGTTAAATCAGACTTTAGTTCCACCTGGAGTAAATTCACAAGCTACCCTGCAGTATACAAAGTCATTCAAACTAGCTGCACCTTTACCAGCTTTGAGAACACTTTCATGATCAATCATTATAACACATATCACAGGGTTGCCAACTTTGGGTACCTGGCTGGAGTGAGATTTTGGTATCATGGGTTTGATTACACATATGCGCACGAAATGACTGCTATCGTGTCAGTAGCGGGACCTTAGCATATATATAGGATATATATATATATACAATATATACAAATACACAATATTGGACAGACTATAAAGGGCACACAGTTTCATTCACTAATGAAAGTCAAACACATGTTTGTTTCCACTGTTTTATTGTGTGCCTGTCGCGATAAGCAATTAATTGACTTATCGTACGATAAATAAAAATGAACTCGATAAATTTCCATTTACATGAAGATGTGACTAGCAGTTGGAAAGGATGTACTTGCATTATTATTATTATATATTATCATTATGTCAGTGGTCTAAAATGGTCATACAACGGTGCCGACAATATTATCGTTTATTGCAATAATTTCCTGGAAAATGTATCCAACAAAATTAATTATCGTGAGAGGCCTATACATGAAACACACACACACACAAACAAATTTACAGACTTACTCCAAACTGGCAAATATATTAATTTACACACTCTCACTCTCATATACTCTTTGACTCTATTTTGGCCTAGTAGAACAATAAGCAGCAGACTTTTACTTTTTATCATTTCTACTGGATCTTAGATCTGCGCATGCGCAATACGGGGCGGCAGTGGCGGCCACGGAGTATTTTTGTTGGGTAATCTATGGTAGGGCTAACCCATACAGTGGTGGGGCTCAAGTCAGTATTTGCAATGTAATTACATACACGCTCCCCTTGACAGTGAAACGTCACGCGTGAGGTTTAGATGATTTCCCTGTCTCAATCCAAATTGAACTGTATGAAATAAAAAGGCACATTTGTTTTGTAGTAAAGAAAAAGGGCGACCTGCAGACAATCCTGCAATTTCTCCACAGGTGAAAGAGTTGACGTGCTGAAAACCCAACCCCTGCAGGGGGGTCTGGGGAGATTCTCCCCCAGGAGATTTGTTGAAATACTAACATAAAATACACATTCTGGTACTCTCTTGAGAAGAAAAATAAATACATCTATTACTACACGACATATTTAAAAAAATGAATGTCATTTTAGTTTTTTGTTACTTTGTTCTGAAAGCTGAACCTGCTGCTCCTCACAGAGAGAAGAGGGAAGAGGCTGTGAATTACTTTACATTGTGGATAAGGGTGGAAAGCCCCCATTGTTCTGTGTGTCAGCCCACACACCTATCAATCATCAAACCGTGGGGTCTTATTTCATTACGTGTTGATTTCTATATACATCGATGTATATATAGAGATGTACTACAGCAAAAGTATTCTCCGTCGGGACTTCCTGCAACAACACCACGACGTTATCGTGATTCTGATTGGCCAGAAGACATTATCAAAGATGTTCTATTGAGAAGACGATCACTACGTGACAAAAGTTTTCAAAACCGTTTTGATATTCGGTATTCTTGTTTTGGCGTGAGAATAGTTTGGGCAGCGTGAGAGCGTGAGAGAAAGCATGTGTCCCACGCCAGATGCGTGAGAGTTGGCAACCCTGAGTTACTGTACTCTGTTACAGTAAAAGTACTGCATTCAAAATGTTCCTCAAGTAAAAGTATTAAAGTAGCGACAGTAAAAGTAGTCATTGTGCAGATTGGTCCATTTCAGAATAATATATATGATGATATCATATATATTATTCTGAAATGGACCAATCTGCACAATTGTGCAGATTGTACTTTTACTGTAACAGAGTATTCCTACACACTTCTACGTTTACTGTCGCTACTTTAACTATATTTTGATGATAATACTTTTGTACTTTTATTTGAGGAACATTTTGATTGCAGGATTGTTCCTACATTCTGGTACTTCTACTTTAACTCAAGTACAAGACCTGGGTACTTCTACTTTTACTCAAGTACAAGATATATACTTATACCACCTCCGTTTATAGCCTATGAAAAAAACTAATAGAAAACGAAGGCTAAAGCTAACGTTAGCAGATAGTGATGCTAGTTTGCTAGTTACGTTTGCTCAACGATAATATTGCGACAGAAAAACTTTTCAGTGCACATCACGCTCTGCCGCTCCGACAGGGAGCTCTGCTCTGAACACCTGAACGGCCCGTTCTAACAGCTGTTCACCAGCGGTCCAACACAGTGACTCCGGACAACACAGTTAATATTAACGAACGCACCCGTAGGTAATGTAGCTGCTAACGCTAGACACTCATCGTGGAGCAGCAGAGCCTTATTATACATCCATGAGCAGAGCCGACATGCAGGAAGACTCGAGCACACAGCTCGCGCTTCATTATAATATATAAAAAAAGAACACCATGCGTGTCATGATGGCACATAGCAGCTTGCGGCCGCAGATTACTCCGGGTCCCAGACCCCCCCCCATACCCCAAAAATATTTGTATTGCAGATCTACATGAATCACACAAACGACCTATTTTGGATTCAAAACGGCGAATTTCGCCGAAAGGTGACAAGTTTGCATCCCTGATAAAGGTGGAGACCTTTAATACAGATGAGACATCATGTATTCAGGCCTTTACTAGCTGAATTCAAAGTTTCTCTTTGAGAAATTATGCAAATCAGATCATGTTTGAAATTAATTTAGTAAGAAGGAGCACTGTGTGAGCAAAGTGCCTTTCCTCTTTATGGACTTGAGGCAGAACATTAAAACATGCTTCAACAAAGACTCACGCACCCTTTTAGCCCTGCAGCACCCTGAATACCTGCGCTCAGATCTCAGATGCTTGGCCTCTCCCTCCTCGCCTCACTTACTGGTGACAGGGCCTGTTGTTCTGTAATAATGGCCGCCCACAGCACCAATCACTGGATCTCTGTATTCACAAGGCTACACTGGGAAGTTATTGCTTTGCATGCCATTAGCAGATTTAAATGTGTGTACCTACTCCACATGGCAAACTCTCCACAGTGAACAGCAAGTCATCCCCACTCCTGCTCCTGAATCTGAAACTCCACTTCCTTTCTTCTTCTCCTCTCAGATTTGTGACCTTGACTCCAGGCGATGTTTTCCTGACCGGCACTCCTCCAGGCGTGGGTGTGTTCAGAAAGCCACCCATCTTTCTCAAGGTGATTTACTGTGGGAAACTGAGATTACAAATAAATGTTCTACAAGAAGGCACATATTTGTATCTTTAGCTGTGTTACTCACTTTAACCAAATAATTTGTGTTTATTCTATGATGCAGAGTTAAAGCACTCTGTATAGTCATATAGTATATGGTGTTCAACAGTTTTTCCTTACAGAAAGGAGACGTGGTGGAGTGCCAGATAGACCAATTGGGCTCGGTTATCAACAAAGTCGTCTGAATCCGGAGACAATCTGCTGCTAAATAAATAAACTGCACTTCTGAAGCACTGAACACAATTAATTACTATTCGATCGTTTTTGTATTGATATTTTCTTCCTTCTGAAAGAACGTGAGTAAATTAGCTGTAAATGCGTTTAAAATGTACATTTTCTGATCAATGTTAATGGTATTTTGCTGTGAGGTAAAGAGCACAGCATTTGTACTACATGTAAAGTTACATGACTCAATGCGCAGTGACCCGTTATCGAGTCATCGTTAGCTGTAAAAATACCCCTTGATTTGCAGCCACTCACTCATGCTATGCAGCAGAAACTGAAGACGTTTAAAAATATGTACATTTCAATATTCTTTTTGAACTGTATGTAAAACTTTTCAAACAGCCACCTTCTGATAAAAAGTGAGCATATTTTCCTGAAAGGGAATTTAATCAAATAAAAAACATTTTGTCTTCAAATGCATCCTTTTTCTTTGGAGAACATTCTTCAAAATGACTTTGATATGTGTGTTGATTGGTGTCTCGTTTGATTAATTTCCTTTTTACTTAATTAACTGAAGTTTATTTTCTTTCACTTCAGAAACAACTTTAGATAAATCCCTGAAGGGACATTAAAATGTAGCAGTAGTAAGATAAGGCTACAGTTTTGACTGACTCAAAAGTGTGAAACTAATAAATTCAATAATTAGGCAGATTTTGTCCATAGCAGCAGCGTACACACAGGGAGGAACTTGGTTTTGCTCAAAGACACTTGGACAAGCAAACCAGAGAAGCCGGGGGTCAAACTCACCACCTTAACTCCCCCAAAGTACACATTTCTTTGAATGTGTAGACCGGGTGATTGCCTTTTATTTTCAAACTATTGGTAAGAAAGATATATTCTTAAAATAACCACATTGCATTATAAAGAATAATGCAATAGTCCTGCTATATATATCCTAGCTTCATTAAGGTTTTAAAGTTTAGTTTTGGATGATGCAGTTTGTGGTTCTGTTGAACTGTAATGGGTGATAATGAATCAAGAGTTGACTATTTACTCTACATGTATAATATATTGACTAAACATACCGACAGAAACATGGTGAAAAAAACCCAGTTCAAAAGCACCAGATTGATCATGACTAATCAACATCTCTCGGATACAATGTGAACATTATGACCTTCATTGAGGTAAGAATTAATGTAGGGGTGAAGTAGAGTGGATAAAAGTGTCATCTTAAACCGTGTACCAATACAACATAGTAATTGTGTATATTATGTTGTATATTATTTTCTCTACTTTAGCTTTTAATATACGATCAAATCAATATAATTAACAGTTTTATACTAACAGGAAATTATATTGAGGTTTTGTTCAAAGAGCAGCTCCTCCTTTCCTGTATGCAGTGCATTGTGGGACAACAGCATCATTTTATAATTCATATACTGACTGTTTTGAGTATGCCTGATTTTGTGAACACACACTCAACAACATCCGTCTGTATTTCGTATTGAGGCTCCAGCTGCAGTGAGGCATGTGTGAAGGTTCATCACTGGGTGGCAGTAGAGCTTCACGGTGGATGAGAGCCAATCAGCTGCAGCTGTGGTTTGTGATCCGAGGTAAAAGCCTCAGTGACTCCTGACTGTCCAAACAGACGGCTCTGAACGACCAAATATTAACGCCTGCCAGAGAAAAGGTGTCCATCCTGTTCAAAGTGAGGCATCGATTGATCTCAGTGTCAAAAGGTCAGACTCTCCTGAGGCCTGAGTCCGCACACAGATCTACATTCAGCAGGAGAGCAGCGATGGGCTTTTCGGAAGAGATTGGAATAATAGGTGCGTAATTTACTGCTGTAAAGCCTTTTATATTCATTTAGTGTCGAGTAAAGGATGCAATAACAAACTTGTTTATTGTCAGTTTGAACATTGGTTAACTGAGTAACTTGTGAAAAACTAGAAAAGCAAAACAAAGCTTGATGTACATGTTACAAACAGAACTTGTGTGGCCGTGGTTACAACATGAACACGGTCCCAACACGAGCTGCAGAGACCTCACAGCTGATTACAGGGACTTCATAATCCTCGTCTCCTGTGGCTTTATGCTAATGCTATTACTAAAGATAAACTTAAAATCAGGGTCTCATCACTCAAAAATCAAAATGCAATTAAGCTAAAGGCGCGAGCGTCCCGGCTCAGCGTGAATCTCTTTTAACAGCGAACACGAGCCTCTGTGACACAAACAGAGGACGAGGTCAGACTGCAGCACAACAGAACCGGGTGCAGCCTGGAGTCACGCTGCACCGGCAAACAGCTTAATTGTAGAGGTACTGTGAGATGAAGCGATGCAGCTTCTGCCGGTTCTCTGACAACTGGAACAAAGGGCCGACACCCAGGAAGACGCCTCCTCTCTGATGCTGCTCCGAGATGACCTGGAGCGAACATAAACACAGCCATGTCAGAGATCTCCACAATGCTTTTTGTTCAGTAACCTTTATTTGAACATGGCGAGAGAGCTCGCAGCTGTTCTTATCTTTAGTGCTTTTTGCACAAGGCCAAATGAAAAACAAAGATGTTCTAACAGAGATAAAAACAAGATCTTTCAACACTTCAAAGAAAAAAACAAAGCTGTTTAATGAATAGCACCTTATTCACTCCGTATGAAATAATGAGGCAAAATGGGAGAGCCAAACTTCAGATAGTGCTGTCCTTTCTTTTTGGAGCAGATGCATTACACACTTTTCTCCTTGGATTCGACCGGTAGATCTCAGATATCAATCTGTCTTGACATCAGGGAGGGGAATTAGCAAAAGGATCCTAACGACAAGCCTGATAACCATTTCTGACCGATAGCCTCGATAAGAGAGTTAATAATGGCCTCTAGAGATCCCTGCAGATATTTGGGTCAATGATGCTCTATTTCTACCACCATTGATTCCCGACCTACAGACTTCTAGAGGAGACTGATTGATGTGGACTCTTTATTCCTTTTGAAGGAGCAAGAGAAGAGAATATGTGCTCAAAAGGAGACATATAACTCTGCGTAACAAGGCTTTAGTGATCTGATGCTTTCTGCCATATTTCTCTACAGTTCCTTGTTTCCATTCTCCCTTGTATGATTCCTTGCTGTTGTTTGCAGAGTCAGGGCAGATGGAGGCACCAGACGCTCATATAGACCATTTGCCTTCCTTCCTGCACTGTCTGAAAAAACCTTCCACAGACTTGAAAACAACTGCAGCTTGATAATCCATCGCAATAAATGTGAAGCCGTTATCTGGTCTCGTCAAAGTTAAATCCTCGACTCATTGTGCCTGAGTGGATTGTTTCCATATCAGGTCCCCACGCAGCCCACAGGAACAACCAGAATGTGTCACTGAGGAATCTTCAGTAATAGTTTCCCAGAATTCAAGATCTTAAATAGCGTAGAAAAGAATTTCACTTAAAGCAATAGCCCAAAATACATTGTGCAATAAACCTTTTTGCTTCCTTGCCGTAATGTAATTGAGAAGATTAATACCACACTTGTGTCTCTTCTGTAAATATGCGCCTGCCGCCAACTATATTAGCTTAACATAAAGACTGGAAACAGCTAGCTCTGTCCAAAGGTTTAAAATACACCTACCAGCACTCCAAGCTCACTTTTAGTGTGGTAGTTTCATATAAAACAAATATTATTTTACAAGCGAATAATATATTTTATGTGCAAAATGTGTATATGTAGTTAAAGTAAAACATTTAAATTAAGTCCAATGGCTCGCTCAAATCTGCTTTACGTTTGTCAAACCAACCCACAGAGTATTTTTACAGTTCATGAATATTTAGTTCTCTGAAGAAGTGCTGCCAACACACTAGTGACCTACTCTGAATACTGTGTGTACACTTTTAGAAGGTACCATAAATGCAAAAGAAAGTACAGGCTTGGATTACAGGCTTGAAGGACACCAGTATTTTTCTTTTTAAAGAGCAAAATGTGCATCAATTCAAAGATGTAGTACAGCTCTCCAACTTATGATTTAAATCACTTGTGTTCTTGGTCCAGTGGATTCTCTTTATAGATTGACATTTCTGCCTCAAACATGATTGGATGTGGCTGACTTGAGTCAGGCTCAGTTTCCCTCACGTTGCAATAAAATCTGGTTTGATTCCTGTTCACGCCGAGCTCAAAGCTCCAGCATACTGTTAGAAAACGCTGCCAGCAATTGATTGATTAAAAGCGATTTTGGGATTTGGGTTGGACTCACGTAGGAACAGATTAATGTTAAAACTGAACTTTTTAATGGAGTTGGACTGCGCCTTAACTTTCAGTCTTGAATCGAGCTGTAATTCTCTCATGACAGATTTATAAAAACAGCCACACACACACACACACACACACACACACACACACACACACACACACACACACACACACACACACACACACACACACACACACACACACACACACACACACACACACACACACACACACACACACACACACACACACACACACACACACACACACACACACACACACACACACACACACACACACACACAGAGGCTGACACTCACCCCCAGGTCTATTAGTGATCTAACAGCAGTGTGTGCAGCCTCCTGCGAGCAGCTCTCTGTGAGATATGGCACAAAGGCACATGAATCAAAAGAACAGACAGTTATCCAATACAGAAAAAGCAGGTTGGGATAACAGAATAAAACCATCACCAGTGGGACTGATGGGACTTTTATATTGAGCATTATTGAAGGGTGTCAATTGGGTAATTTCTGATTGTCTCATGTTTTATAAGAAGAGGAGAGCGAGGAGTCTCTGCTGAATGTTACAACAAACGCTGACTCAGTGGGAGAAGACAAGCTGACAACCTTTCAGAGTTAAGAAACAAAGGAAGGGAAGATCTTGGTGTGTGTTTGTGAGTGTGTGTTCTTGTGTCAGGTAGAGCTCACCATAGTGCTGCTTCTTAGTATTTGCTGTGTCACACAGATAGGACTGTATCTGAGCCATGAACTCTGCCTCTGGAAATAAAGAAAAATAGAGGCAATTCAATGAATAACACAGAGCAAAGTGATGAAAGCCTGGTAAGATACTTAAATATGGAGGTTTCATACTTTAGGGATATGCTATAAGGTACATTGATGGCTGTTGGGTGGCTACACATGGCTTAGGGTGAAACATTAATACCATCATTTACTCTGGTTCTTGACTTTGAAAATATTCATTGTGCCCTAAGTGTACAGTACACACACCTGGCAGAGGTGTGTGTATGAGGTCCAGAGCAGTGGTGGTCCAGCACAGCGCCCTCAGAGGACCAGCGAGCATTCTGCAGAGGAAGAAGAGCATCTCTGGACACTGACTCGGATGGCTTATCTGGGGAAATACACAGAGAGGGGAAGCAGGAAGGGTCAAAAATGTCAAAATCAGGATGGCGGGAGAGCAGGAATGAGTGAGCATTTTCCATTGAAGTGAGCACATGGTGAGAAGTTGCTGTCAGTGGCTCTTTCAGCTCTAGAAAATAATAAGGCTACAGGAAACAGAGGCACAATATTACAAAAGTTATAAGCTTGCCAGAGCATCAAAGTCTGGGTGTCCCAGTTTTAAAACTCGGTGCTGGTGAAGTAGGTTTGCATTTTGGTTCCATGCAGTAACACGTTTGAGTTTTTATTAGTAGTAGGGATGGAAAAAAAACAAATCACAATAAACGTATTCAGACCCCGAATAGTCCCAATACACAAATCAGATGTTTCTATAAGACCTTCAGAGCAGTGTGCCGTTTTAATTCCTTTTATACCAGAGGGGATACAAAAGTCCGGCCATAAATGTGTAAGGACAAGCAATGGCACTTTCATAATGCAATTTTCTACCAAGTGAAATGAAACACAATTGTATTGTTTTGAACAGAGGGAATACAAACAGCCCTATAGACACGTTTATATATCTGTATATCATTTTATATTTTCTAGGATGTTTTTCTACATAACCATTCTGTGGACAAGTGCTGTAAATCAATGTTTGTCTACATGCTCTTAACAAAGTGCGTCTGGTTCTTGTAAAATAATAAAGATTGAAGGAGGTGGAGAAACAAGGGGTTCATCAAATCTCCTTATGAATAGTTTAAGATGTTTATGGAGCAATATAACACTGTAATATTGAAATATATGGTGCAGAGGTTACATTGTAAAGTGTAGTTGATCTTGTTGTACTCCATGGTCATTACACAGCCATACTGAATCAATTATGAAATGTTATGTGTCTTAAAAGGATGCATGCTCATACCAGCACTGCAGCAGATAAACTGTTACAGGTTTATTTCTGTATCATACTTGTTGGATGTGTCATTGCTAGGGGGCTCATGTTATGACCTTAGAAACACAGTACATATCCACATTCTTTGCCAACTGAGGGACATTTTATTAAGCGTACTAATGAATGGAGCTCTCCAATGTTTCAATGAGCAGTTGCCATTTAGTCAATTAGTTTTAAACTTAGTGCTAAAACCATCATTACAGTACTCTGCAGCACTGAAAAGCTTCAATAAACAGCATCATTTTAAAGTTAACATGGCATAGTAACTGATGTTGTGATGAGTAGATAAATAGTAGGCAGAGACCGCCGAGCCAAATGTGCACTCAAAGTAATGAATGTGCAAGTGGACAACTCACACCACAGTATTTGGCAAACCAAAAAGGCAAGATTATAAATATAAATTGCAAAAAGTAGCCAATAATAATATTTTAGAAAGTGAAGATAGAAATAGTTATATATTAGCTCATCAGATTGATCTGTAAAGAAAGTGTCTGAAATAGTTAGTGTCACAGAAAAATATGGTTACGTTTATTTTTTTAAGCTTCAGGTCATACATTGTAATTCTTGAGAATGTATTCAACCTTGTATACCCTTGACACCTGAAAGAAAAACATTCTCTTAAGCTTGCATAGCTGAGAAGATTTAAACTATAATAAAACACAATTACTAATAAAACATTTAAGTGCCTTTAGGAAAAGGCCTTTGAAAAAGTTCTACATGTAAAGTGAACCAAAATTATTTGTGAAAGTTCAGGAGTTTGGGCAACAGTCTTCAAACATTGAGCAAACATAAGAACAGGCTTTCCTTCAAACTAAATCTTATAGCAACTTAACCTGGATTACTGCCAATTATTTTCTGTCATTGCTCAGCACCTGAGCTGAGGGCAGCGGAGGAGAGAAGTGATTGCTCAAGATGGAGAAAGTCAAAAGATTAGAGTAGAAGAGTAAAGCTGTAACAGTGTAAACAGTCCCTTCCTCAGAGGCTAAGCTGGAGTCAGAGAGGCTTTTATACCGGTGTGCAGGTGGTGCTGGTTCCACTGAGCTAGTAAGACCTAGAGGCACAGGTAGGCTAAAGAATTTAGGATTTAACTTATTTTTTCCAGTAAAAGAACATCAGATACTTATTCAGGGAAAGATCTATGTATATTGTATATAGAAACAGCCAGAGAGAGATCACATGACCAATCATTCAAACCCATCCACCACTGTTTGTGAAAAAAACAACTAATAACTATCTTAGCTTAAGCTAAGATACCTGAGATTCAAATGGAATTGGATTTGTGCATGACCCACAGCTATTGTAGGACAATGACATGTTTAGTAGAAATGTGAAGCATTTTGTGATCAATTGTTGTGATTTCGAGAGGCTTACCATCATGACATTTTTGAAGGCCTCATCACTTTTTTGAGAGTTTGATATATTTAGTGTGTGGGCTGTCACTCTCTTTTTACATTTGTATGTCAAGTTAAGTCAGAACTCTCACATCAAGGTTTTAACAATTTATTGCAGGAAAAAGCCTTTTCAGTTTGTCCTTGTGACTGTGCTCATTTAATGATCTGGAACATATCTGACCCTCTTCTGATGTAATGCACTCAGAATGTCCTTGCTCTTTTAAAAAGGTGCTATGGGAATAAACATGCATTGTGTTATACAGAGCAGCTGTGTGGAAACATCTGCATGTTTTCCCTTTTAGTTCTTGCTGTAACACTTTGTTACACGGAGTGTCATCATTACGGTTTGTTTAATCGTTAACACTTGAACCTTTGAATGTAAACGTAATATTCCTTTTGTTGCATTTTGACATGCTGAACATATTACCCGTAAGCTGTGCATGTCTCTGCATGTCCCTGTGCTTTGATTGCAGCTCTCTTGTTGCAGCGGCTCTTGAGGCGCCTCAAAGTCCCTTTGCAGGGTTTGTGAACGACACACCTGAACCTTTGCTCTGACTGTTTGGTCCCTTTGGAAGTTGATTAGTTCCCTTGTGTTGCTTTGAAAAGCACATGATAGACAGGCTTCTTTTTTAACGATGAGACTTTCTGCTACTTGTTATTCAAGTTAGGTGACTCAGCTGTGCTTTTGTAATGGAGATGTAGCTACTTCAAAGTTATTTTTCATGTGGCGTTTCTGGTAATGGGACATTTTTCCTTTTATATAACCTAGGGTGATTCCCTAAGGCATTTGAGGTAGCCAGAGGAGCTCAGCAACACTCTTCTGTACCTTGTAGGAGCGCAGCTCCATCTCCTCCACGTCACAGTCAGAGTCGCTGTGGTACATGTCGTCAGAGGTCGTCCAGCTCAGAGCGTTGTCTCTCTTCAAGAAATCACAGATGGGGAAGTCTCTGGGAATCTACATCGGATTGAGAAAGAAACAGACAGCAGCATGTCAGACTATAGCTCTTCTGGTCTGATGCCATCACAATCTCCAAACCCATCGAATATCAAACTGAAAATGATATAGTCTTTTGGAGAAAACGGAATATTATGATTTCCTTTTTTGTGCGCCGGTCATCGTTCACGGTTTGATAAGCAACTTGAGACGCGAGACAAGAGTGAGAGTATATACGATGTCTGAGACCCTATTGTTCTATGTTTTAATGGATGTTTTGTTACAAAATTAAAACTAAATCGTCTAAAGCCAATGGGTTCTCACATGCATACAGTATGCAGAACCATTTTTTTAGAAGTTAGGCTATCTGTAAGTGAAATTATTTAGGTTTTTAGTCTTGTGTGGTCAGTTTGTTTTTGAATGTATAATTCATTTTGTTACAAAAATAAACAATTTTACACAATAGACTTGTAAAAAAGATGTATATGTACTCTTTTTGCAATTTATTCATTATCTATCATTAACTGCCTGTAGCTGATTTCATTGAACTTTGGTTATAGGCCTATCCCTATATATTGTCAGTATTATTCAACTTAACAAGATGGAAATACGTTGTTTCTTTATGGTAAACAACCAGCATTATCTTTCATTTTGAGTTGTGTTTCTGACCAAATCATGACCAATATCTACTGTTCTTCAGCTCCGATTACTTTTTGGCAACAACACTATGTTCACCAGCTACTCTCTAACGGTGTGACTGTCAGTCGCTGCAGGCCATGTGGCGTACAGCCAGCACATCGTGATGATCTTACCTCCTCGATGATCAGGATGCCACAGCGCACCAGACTGTCGACGGTATCCAGAGCAAAACTCTGCGAAGACTGACATGGCTGGAGAGAGAGAAAGATAATTTACTATCACTAAGATACATAAACCTAATTTGCTCATGACGATATTTTCCAAGTCAACCTAGAAAAGAAAAAATATGAAATTTAACCATAATTTGATAATCTAAAAAAATGGGTATTTCACCACGGACCATTAAACGAGAGAGAGAGAAAGAGAGAGAGAAATAAAATATAAACTGGTCAGCTGAAAACAATAAATACTAAGGCATCATCAGTGCAGCTCAATCAAACCATTGAAACAAAGAAGAGAGATAAAGATAAGAAGATAAATGTGAAGAAAGGTTAGAGGCACAAACAGCTTCAGCCCGTCGCATCTCTCTGAACTTCAGCTGACAGAGAGCACGAGTTGAGTCATAAAGACGGAGCAGAGATCAGAGGAGGACAATGAAGGATGGCCGGCAGGAAGATAATACCGGGAGCGATACTTCTCGTAGAATAATGGGGTGAGAAACATAGCTGAGAGCAGGAGAGACAAGAAAGTTCAGCTGACTAACTGAGAACTGAGCTAACAGAGAAATAAAAAGTACTTCTGGCTCAGATTCGGAGCCCTTTAAGTCAGTCTGATGGAGCACGTACACACACACACACACACACACACACACACACACACACACACACACACACACACACACACACACACACACACACACACACACACACACACACACACACACACACACACACACACACACACACACACACACACACACACACACACACACACACACACACACACACAATTTAAAACCTCTCTGCCTGAGATAGAGGCAGCAGAGCAGGATGAATGGCTATTCAGCTCCATTAAACATCCATTGAATGAGACACACTGGGTGTTTGTGTGATATGAATTCATACTCACTGGCAGGAAGCCCGGAGGCAGGAGGTGTGAGAGCTGCAGGGCTCTCTCCGTCAGCTCCGACTCGCAGAGCAGCACATCGCACTTCATGTCACCGCTGACCTGCTCTCCGTCCACACCGTCACTCCTCACTCTGCTGCTGACGCCGCTGCACACCACCTCACACAGCATGGCTGACACCACACACGCTAACACACACACACACACACACACACACACACACACACACACACACACACACACACACACACACACACACACACACACACACACACACACACACACACACACACACACACACACACACACACACACACACACACACACACACAAACATTTGATTATTTGCTCTAATCATTCATACACACTGAGAGTTCGAGTGTTTGATATCATATTTTAATAAGATCAAGGGTTTCCGTATTTATCCCCATTATCCTGCTTTCATGTGCCGATGGGAAAGTCTCGACATCACAGATTGTTTGTGTCCATAATGAGGTCACAGATTACTTTCAATTTACAAACCTAGAAAACAAATAGTGAACACAAACCATGATGGAGGAGATTTGAGTTTTAGTTTTCTTATAGTAGGTCCTACATTTGCTACAATATTACCAGAGGTCATAAGTAAAAGTAATACAAAAATGTACTCGGGGGAAAAATACAATCAGCTGCTACACTAAAGAAATTCACTATTTAATGCATAAATTATTCAAATATAATAATATATGTGACTTGGAAATGCTAATACTTTAACTTGTAAGTATGTTTTGACTGTGCAAAACATACTCAAGACTTTTAATAAGTAAAATATCCAAACATCTTCCACTACTGGGTATCAAAAAATAATAATATATACCTGAGAACTTATTTTTACCTTCTGATGTAAGCATGTATTTATCTGTAACAAAGAGGCTTTCAGAGCCCACTGCCCACCAGCTTCACTTCCGGTAGAAGTCATGCAGGAACAATGAGTCATAAAGGTTTCAAAAAGCCCATTATTATCTTTTTAAATCCAGCTAAAACGGGTCTACAGCATCTGTGGCCCCAGTCTCTCTGTTAGCATCTAGAAAGAAACAGTACAGTGTATTTATACAGAGAGCTCATAGCTCATGCAGGAGCTGATAAAACTCTTCTAGCACTTCTGGGGATTCCTGCCATTTGATTATTATCATATATCTCTCGTACAAAGTATGCAGTTTCCAACCCAGTCGCCAAATAAGAGCGCCAAAAGTAAGAGATTCTGAAAAAAAATAAAAATATTATGTTCAGTGTTTTTCAATTTCTTGCTTTCAGCACTGTCTGCATTTGGCAGCTACAGTATGGTTAAGACGTGTGAAAGATTGTGTTATGGAAAATGAAATGTTATTAGGGTTTAGGTAACTTAGAGTAACAAAAATCCCTTGGTTAATGTAGGGATAAATACTGTCTTGACTCAGGAACACTTCAGCAAGGCAACTTCTATATACTTAGTAGGAGACTTTAAGTTGGTAAAGAATATTATTTTCAGGTAGGTCTTTTCAGGATTAAGATGCAAAATAGACCTGAGGACAAAGTAAACTCAGCTGCTGGGTTATTGGTAACACTTTAATGATATTAGGTCCAATACAAAACAGTCCTGCTTTCTTTTTTGAGTACAAACTAACTTTAAATGAAAGGAGGAGTTTTCAAAAGTGTACTGTAAATGTAACCTTGAAAATGCCTGGTTTGAGTTAATCCAAGTCTTTTAGTCAAAGAAAGGTTTCTTATTATTCTGATGAATAATGTCCTGCCTATTTCCCCTATTAAAGGTGTAGCATTGAAATATATCATCTATACATGTCACACATATGACACAACAGGAAATCAGGATACAATATCATACAATCCTTTACAGAAGAAACAGAAACCAACCAGAGAGCTGCACTGCCTTCTTTAAAAATAAATAAAATGTAACGGATTAAAATGATGAAATGAGCTGCTGCATGTGAAGTGCTGCTCTGCCACTGCTCAATGCTTAGCATGCCTTCAAAATTCGGTACTTTAAAATGTCCTGTTTCAAACAGATTTTCCATACTGACATGCCAACAGACCGAGCCAAGGCCTCCTACGGAAAATAAGTTTGCTGTGGAACACAAGGTCGCAACATGGTATTCAAGCTTAAATGTTAGGGCTACTGTCAGCTACACAGATTACAAGCATGCAAACTCACTCACCGCCAACAGCTTCCAAAATAAAGCTGTGTGTGACAATCTGGGCGTGGAGGGAAAGGTGAAGTGTTGCAGCAAGAGAAGGACGGGGCACAATGAAAGGGTCTTTCCTGCAGCGAGGCACACAAGGACAGTAATGGAGACAGAGGTTTCACACAAAGGGAAATTGGATTTTTGATAAGCAACACAAGTTTGTTCCACAGCCCTTATCGGTAATCTTTGTTTATCTTTTTGATAGACAGAAAACCAACCGAGACGGCACTGCAGCTATGGTGAGATGAGGGGCGAGCAGAGAGAGGGAAGAGCGGACAACCTCCTTCAAACTGCCCCCGAAACCCACGTCCTTGTTTCTGAACAAGAGTTCCTCTGTGAGCCAGGCCACATCCCGACACAGGGCAGAGGCACTCACACCCTGCGGAGGAAAAGGAAGGAGAAGTTTTGTTCCAAAATAAGTCGGGGCATTAACCATCTGGTGACGTTAGTTGGGGACTGGTGACGCAGAAAATCACTGTCACACTCTAATAAAGTTGCACGGAAACCAATTTTGTTTATGAGCCTTTTGGAGTGTTGAAGGATCTTTAGAGGGGCAGAGGCGGGTTTTAAGTCTGACAGCACCAGGGGGAAAATTATTTAGCAAACACATCAACACAGGGGTGATGCATGTACCTTGTGGTGTCTGAACAGCAAAAGACTGGACACCAGACCGGTGGACATCACAGCCGAGCAGGAGGCTGCAGCTAGAGAGAAAACACACACACACACACACACACACACACACACACACACACACACACACAGATTTACATACCATCAAAACAAAAGCTTATTAAGATGTGTTTACAAGAGTCAGCAGGGGAACATAATCCTGGACCTACAGAAGAGGAGGTGGAGGATGACGGCGGTGCTCAGGTCTCTCTCCGGATCAGCTGGCTCTTTGAGTTCAGACGCATAATGAGGAGAAGGAAGAATCCACGACATCCTCCTCCGCCCAAACACACTGTCAGGTCTTGAATAAAACATGATTGAAGGAAAAAACATGTCAGGAATAATTTACAGAAATGTTATGGTCATTCCAACTGACTGACTCTCTTTAAGTCAAACAGTTTATGGTTAGCATTTATTAACGTTACCTCTGTATTAGCTCAAGCTCCCACAATGCTAAAGAGTTAGATTATAGCTAATAAATGGATGGATGCCTGAATAGATTACTCCTCTATAGTTGCTTTCATTGTTAGTGGGGGAGTAATACTAGGTTGGATTCAAGTGCAGTTTTAGCCTCACTGGTTTCTCTGTTTACACCGTATCAGAGCTGTAGAAGTTACTTAAAAACCAAACATGCTGACATGAGATGTTTTATGTTGTACAGAAGCCACAGGAAATGCCACTTAGGTTTTCGCAATCATGTATCAACAATGTGTCCAAAAGGGAAACGTGGTTAGCATCTCGTTTATCAGTTTCAATTATTGCTGGTAGTGCTGGAACGAGGAGGTGCAGCTGCAGCGAGCTGATGGATGAAGAGCTGCACACCGCCAACTCTTCAGAAAGAGAACCAACCCAACTGTGTCCTGCTGTGGAGTGGAAGACTACTAGCCATGATGAGTGTTATTGAGTTTGTTTATTCTAACTGTTTGTTGTTTGGCTGCAGATAAGCTGTATTTCTGTAATAAACCCTTTTAGCTGATACCACAGTATTCACAACTCTGGCAAAATAAACCAGGATGGAAATGTGGAGGATTACAACTAAAAAGAAGGATAACACAGTTGGTAAATTAAAGAGATCCACAGTTGGCCTTGTGCCATCAGAATGTGTTGCAGCAAATTAGATTAATTGTCAAGGGAGTTGCATAACAAATCAAGTCGTAATCAAGGATAATAATTATTTGCTCCAGCTGAAAAATCGAAAGACATCATTTAATTTTATAACAACGACATTTTCAGTGTTGATCAGTTCATTCTTATACGCCATTTGTGGCTAAGTAGAAAAGGAAATTAGCTGTTTTTCCAGTAAACTCTTAATGGCCATTATGAGAGCTCAGCAGAAGACAGGATATTTCAGAGGAGTAAAAAGGTGTGTGGGTATAATAAAGCTGTAGACTAACACACATAAAACAGCAGCTACATCATTCAAAAATGGAGGTGTGTGCAATACACTTCATGAACTGCTTAGCTGGAGGGATATGAGCATGATATTTATGCATCTCAGCGTTGTATGTGCGAACGAGATATACAGTAATGTATGCGAGAGAGCGGTCACATCTGGCTCTGCTAGTACACAATTCCAACAGATCGTAAGATTTTTTTCATTTCAACAAATATATAAACTGTAGTGTTTCTATGTGAGGAATTGTCTTTACGACAGCCCTCCCATTCCCTGCAATTTTATACATGAAAATACAAAAGAGGCTTCAAACGAGGAGTCTTCCACAGCCAAGCAGAATGCGTCATCCTGGCAGAGACACAGTGTTGAGTACCAGAGTATGTTAATGATGTAGGGATACACAAAGAACTAAAACTGCTCACATGCTGATAACAATCCAATTTAACTATCACTCTCCAACTCATCTCATCTATCACTTGCCATCTATTTCACTCCAGCTGGTTTTTGTTTTGCATCCCGCCCTCTCAGAGGAATTAAACACATAAAGGGAGAAGCCACTTTGCTTGTCAGAAGCCAAGCAGAGATTGAGCTTTATTTTTTTCTGTGCGTTATCTTTTTCACTGGCAGACTGTAATGTTGATGGTAATTGGACTGAGTCTAAGAGGATGAAAACTCTCATCAGAGCTTGCATCTTGTCTGTGCCAGATTCAAGGTTTAGAGGAAAGTTGAATTTTAAAATGGGGAGAAAGTAACTTTTAGATTTTCTAGATGTTAGATAATACCCAAACCAAATCCTTACTCCATTGTGGTTTGTCTGTGTACAGTATAAACACTCGCCGCTGCGTTTCGGTATGTCCACAGGTGGTGTGATTACCTGTTGTTGAGGATAACCGGCAGCAACAGGTCCTGTAGAGGGAGCCATTCATCTACTCTGCACCTCCCTGACTCGCACATCTCCTACACACACACACACACACACACACACACACACACACACACACACACACACACACACACACACACACACACACACACACACACACACACACACACACACACACACACACACACACACACACACACACACACACACACACACACACACACACACACACACACACACACACACTCTAAATCATTACATAGTGATGATTTGTTAAACCAAGTGTAAAAATTAGATTACATTTTATATTTTATTGCTGCCACCTATTCCTCTGTTATTATTGCCATGTGAAAACCTTCCTTCCAACCCAGTTTATTAGGTTTGTTATTACAACACAGATTATATTACCCAGAGGTGTGTTGTTTCAACTTATTATTATTTATTTTGGAGCTTGCCGTTTGCATTGCTTTTGAATTATGTTGAATTTAGCTGAAAGACATTTCTGATCCTGTTCCTGGAAAGTCTAACTAGGCTCCACAACTGGGAGCAAATTCTGGCTCTGATCAAACACACTGTGGCCAACAGCGAAGCACCCAAACCATGCCTGAAATTCATTCTTATGGACAATATCCTTTTAGCTTTTATGATCCACGCCACTGGAACTGTCTGCTGTCCCAATGCCAAATTACCTGCCTCTGCCAACAGGATAAATCAAAAACAAATAGCTCTAATCATGACAGTCAAAATTGTAAACTCAAGTAAATAATGAGGTCCGGAAATATAACAGTAATTTTCGGGATATTGGCTCAAATTGTAAGAATCAAGGATATTTACAATCACCTTGACATTCCTACTGTATAATTGAATGCCTTTTCTATCATTAAAGTCAAGATAAAGTTAATGTATATGGGTAAGCTAAGTTAATGAGTCCACCTTCGAGGTGAGTGTAGGCTTATTCTTTGCCTGTCCAAACCCCAGAAGAAGCCTCAAGATGGTAATTATAGAGACAGGAAATATAAATGGAGGAAAAATATCACAAACATTGTTTTTAGGATTATTTTTTACCATACTTTAGGAAGGCAAAAACTCAAGCCCAATCTAAATCTTTTTCCCCGAGATGATGTCAAATGCAGAAATGTATAGATTTTAAAGGGTTTTCCAGCAAAAATGGGATTGGAACATTTTCTGTAAATGATAAGCAAGTCTTGAATGATATATGCTCTCTGCTCTGCACCTTGAGAGAAAAAGGCTGGACGAGGTCGATCCTCACAATTCCTTCCGGTCTCCTCCAGAGGAGAGAGCACAGCCAGTGCAACACAGAGCTGAGGCCAACCTGTGAGGACATGTAACACACATAGTCTTCAGAGAGATATGAACAGAGAGTTAGCGTTGAATCTTAATGAGACGTGCCTTGAGGAGGGACATTACAGCAGCAATAGCACTAATGAGCAGGATCAACGAGGAGCACTAAGATCAATAGTGTTGTTGCTAGTACAGTTTGAATGACAGAACAAAATGGTTAGTGGATGACCTTATCATAGCAATTAACTAAAACCAACACCCGCTCTGGAGTATCTTCTTTAAGTGAAAAGAACAGATTGCAAAAAATCACAATTGCTATTAAAAAGGGAAGAAATGCACACATTAACTTTAGTGTTTTTGAGCTTCAAGCAGTGATTGTGGAACAACATGGTCGCTCCAAAGCGGAATTGTTGTACGTCATTGCTCAGAGCATTTCATCAACACTGAAAACTTTTTCTACCCCGGCGGTCAAAGGACTTTTCTCAGTTCGAACTCAATTTCGGGTGATTTTTACACCACATGAATGCAGCACAAACATGAATATGCAGTGATAACAACAATGGATCACAAATTGTGTATCCCTCGCGTGATTAGGATCAGCTCCAAAATGTAATCGGTCTTTCCTTGACCAAAAACTATTTGAGGAATAAGCATGCTCTTAATTTTACAACTTCGTGCAATGAAGACAGGTGGTTTAATGTTTCCATGGATTTAGTGAGTTACACTGTAGGCTACAACTTGTACAACTTGACACACCTCACAGTTTTAATACCTCTGCTCTTAAACCAACCTGTTCACTTGCTCCTGAAGACATAACCCAGGGATCTCATTAGGTCGTTTTTTTGTGTGTGCTTGCAAGTATGTGTGTTTACATGCACCAACCTGTGTGTTGCTCTTTGGCACACAGTCGTAGGAGATGCCCACAGGTACCAGACTGACATCGGGGACAGATCCTTCTTTGATGACTTGTCTGATGGAAGCCAGCCACTGGCCGCCCCGGCCAGACTCCGGTGCCACGCCGACACTTAGGGCCTGACCCTCCTGTAGCAGCTCACGTACCAGCTGAGGAGAGATGGTGGCAGAGACTAAGGTCGGAACGGTCTTCGCAGTAGGGGAGCAGTTCACATAAAAAATCCTGTCGTGCATTTATTAAATATACATGAGCAATTTAGCAAACTAGACCTTTGAGGGAATACAAAAGGCAGGAAAACAAAGTGAGGAGGGCGGCAGAGGGAGGAAAAGTCAAAATGTATCAAGCAGCCAGAATAAAGAGCTGATTAAAAAAAGGGACTGTGGGGGACACTTCATGACATTTCAGAGATACTTTCCCCTGCCCCAAGAACTGTTTTCACCTTACAGACAAGGAAAATTCAATTACCATTGAGAAGCAGCTAAGCAGGCCTGCACTCAATAAACAATAACAGTCTTTTAACATTGAAATAAACCAATACACAAGCCTGCTTCCACATGCACAGCCAATATACTTACTCACATAAACGATCTATGAAAAACGGCTTGCTGCGCCACGCATAAACAACCTGTTTATGTTCCACTGTGGCTGTAGCCTGGATGATTAATGCCTGACGGAACCGTTTTATTGAGCTGTATAGCAAAATATTGATCTTAATAAAGCAGGTAAATTAAATCGTCTTTAGGGAAACTAAAACAAAGCGCAAAAGATCTACCTTGGTAGACATAAAGACAGAATGATGAATAAGTGTTGATCATTGATAACAAGTCGAGTAAACAGCACAGCATTAGAAAGAAGAGTACAAAGATGGTAGTGAAGGAAAGTGTGATAGACGCAGGAGAGATAGGAGCGAGTCCTTATTACAGACCACATCAATCTTTAAAATATGGCCAAAACACATAAATCTCATAAAAATAGACGCAACCTGCTCAGACCTGCCAAGCTCACACAATCAAACTAAACACAATTCTTCTGCTTCCTCCGCCCTCTTCCTCATTGCTTTGTCAATCCAACCAACTCCAAAGCTGCAATCTCTGTAGAAAAACTCAAGCGCATTGGTAATTTTGAGGATGAATAGAGAGTGTGATGAGTACGGGGTGTAAGGAAATATTTGTATGTATTCATGCAAACTGTGAAGAAGCTTGAAAATGATTTGTGTAGAAAACTGGGCTGGTTTTGGGCCTGCTAACATGTGGTTTTTAGAGGACACAGGAAGAGGGGGAAGGTCAGGAGTTAACATACAGTCATCCCTGATGTGGGGTGTTGATGATAATTTGGGCAGCCAATCACTGGTCTGGAAGGGAGGCGCAGATAACTCCTCCTTGGGTCAGCGAGGGATATAGACAGAAACCCCGCTGTGTTCGGGCTCTTTCTTCTCTGACTGGCTGGCTGGCTGGCTCACGTGAGTATCAGGTAAATGTGGGATCCCACAGAACTGTATGTAATTTGTACTGTATTGATTGTACTTGATTGTATTGCATTGTATATTACCATTAAAGTGGATTATTGTTAAACGGTTACTTGTAGGTTCTGGGTTTCCTTCCTGTAAGATAATGGCTCGTGTAGGGACGCGAGGAGATTTGGAAATGCGGCCTAATTAACATTTAAATCTCCTAACAGGGGGAATGAGGGAGAAGGCTGAAGAGACAGGTTTCTGATTGAGGGGCTGCCTGTGATAACACTTCACCACGGAGTGCAATGAAATGTGTGTGTTTGTGTGTGCATGTGAGTGTGTATGAATTGAACCAAAATGCATACATGTAAATGCTAAACAGCCAAATTAGAAGGACAGGTATCTTACCCTGCAATTTCATATAATTACCTGCTGTCAGTGAAGGATTTTTCAGTTAAATGCTTTAGCAACATGTTATTTGTTTCGTGGACCGGTGCTTTTTTCCAATTTAGTAGTAAACAGACTGTTTTTGGGTTCACATATGCAGCATATGACGTACTGCTCAATTGTCAGGATGGAGAGGTTAGTAGGTAGGTGTTTTATCATTAGTGACTCTCAGAAAAGGGTTCACGAAACGTGAATTAGCTTTTCAGTTTTGAAGTGGGCATTTGAATGTGTAAACAGTTGTTTAAAGACTTCTGTGAATCAAAAGTAGGAGAGATATTGCATTGCAATACATTTGATATTAAAGAGGCAATCCTCAAAGTCATCCCGCTTGAAGCTACAGGCTAAATTAGCTTCATGTAGCTTCTGCAAATGCGTCTTGCATTGGCAGTGATACCTTCAAATAAAACTCAGATTTGTAGTCATGCTACTGGTTTTACTCTATGAACAGACATGTTGGTGTCAGATTTTTGGGTCACCAATTTGGACCAGACTAAATGATATCAGTGACTATTAGCTAACCGTTACATTTGGTTCTGAACTGAATTGATCCTCTGACCTTTTAATTGAGTGCCACTTTAAGGTTGACATTTGTGGTTTTGTGTGAAATATCTCAACTAGTGGATTTATTGGAATAATAATATGCACAGATGATGACCTAAGGATAATTCAGTTTAACTTTGAACCCCATTACCCATTTTACCCATTTTGGTTTTAATTTGTGGGAAACTCTAGTCGACAACTGCCAAACTCACGCAACAGAATATTCCAGCAGCTAAATCCGCAGGTTAGCATTCAGCTCATAGCGCCTCTGTGCCTTAGTTCAGACTCTCTGAGCTACTTGTATGTCTGTTGAATCCTTATCTTGTTCAAATCTTGTTGAGCAAACGTTTGTGTTTAGGCGTCCACTGCTGACTCAGAACTTCTTTATAATTCTGGCTATTGCCACATCCAACCTCATTTTAAAACCATCAAAACAACATAGACTTACAGAGGTTATGACGGGGGCGTGCAGTCTGTCAGTCTCAGCATCCTCCTTCGTCAGTGCAGGTGGTACAAGGACACCGACTTTCTGCAGGATTGATCTATAGGACAAACAGAGTGCTGTGAATAACAATGTTTCATTCCTAATCTTGTGTCTGCAAGCTTTATTTGTGGTGGAAGATACTTTTTACCTTTATGCTTCTCTGTGAGTTTATGTGTGTATGAGTGTACCTTATGAAGGAGCTGGTAATGTGGAGCGGGAAAACAGTGTATGGCACTCTGAGGCTGTGACAGAAGAGCACCAGAGGGATGAGAGCACAGTCCATGACGCTCTGATGTGAATACACATAAACCAGCACCGTTCCCTGAGTTACAGAGGAGAAGCAGCTTTAGTCAAACAGGAGCCTTCACAATGTCATTCATCATGGCAAACAACTGTGTTGTGCAGAGGTGGCGCCTGGATTAGAGCTTTTCTGTGGCCTCATATTCAATCAATATTATAATCTAGCTCCACAAGATTCAGATGACATCAGGAGAATGCAATGCCAAGAAAACATATTGAAATATATATATCATATATCATTCTAATATATCATTCCAATAACTTGTATATAGAGTCGTATTACACTATTCCACTTTTTTTTAAAACTATTTTTCTTTTTGTATTACTTTTAATATAGTATATTTTAATATTGTTTTAATATTGTCTGCTTATCTGTATTATTGTGTTGCATTGTTGGAGAAGCCTGTGACCTAAGATTTTCAACGACATAATTACTCTGTAGCTATGTTAGTTTGACAATAAAGAACCTTGAACCTTGACAGAGATTAAGGTTATGCAGCTCTGAAAAAATTAGGAGACCACTGCAAAATTAAAGGTGTCTCTGGTTTTACTATTTATAGATACATGTTTGAGTAAAATTAATGTTTTTCTTACTTTATTCTATAAACTAATGACAACATTTCTCTGTGTTGGAATTCAATGGAATGCTGCCATTCATGTAGAGATTGAGATTTAAGAACAGTGACAGTATGTACTGTAGAGTGACAGCATACCCTGTTCCAAGGGCAGCAACAGCTCTATCATTCTGTATATTATGTGGCCCTTTTTATTTCAGAAGCATTTATTTTTTTCCATTAGAAACATGGAAATGAAGAGCAACTATGACAAACTCATTTTTACTGTACCTCGAGTGAAATGAAATCAGACAGATAAAAGGGATTATGCTTTTGTCGATATTGTGGCACTACAGAAATAGGGTTTGCAAAAAACATGCAAGTATTCAGTATCTCACATGAAGTAGTTCTCTTTACCCTCAAGTATGTGTGAATTAAACATGAGAACATACTGGCAGAATCAGTTGGATAACAAAATCTAAAATCCATTTGCCAAGACACTATTCAAATTGAGTAAATAACAAAAAAAATGCAGCATATTCCACAAAACGAAAGTCCTTGTGGATTTGCCTTCATTTGCGTAATACACTGCATTTCAGTGAGGTTGAAATCAAAGATATAGTTCACTGGATTCATTTATTTCCATCGTGAACCTCTCCAACAGCAGCCCTGACTTATTACCTATAATTATTCAGTCAACCATGTAGAGTTGTGTAGTATAAGGTGCAAGAAAAGGATAACAGTATAAAAACTATAATAAGTACTTTTCAAGTACTTGAAAATGAACATTTCATTATTTTTACAGACTTTAAAAAAGTAAATTTACTTCACTAAAAAATATGATAATTTGGTTTTATCTTCAATTGATTTTTAGGAGATGTGTACACACAGGGCTGTAGATGTTAACAATCTCATTAAACGGCTGAGCATATCCTGAGTGTGGATGTGTCGCGAGCCAAAACATCATATTAGTGGCAGTAAATGCAGAGTGGGCTTTTAATGTTTTGTGGGACGAGTTGACACCCTTTGAGCTATACGTTTATGGACATTTAATCTTCTCTGAATATTAAAGTTAGCACATTGCGTCGGCATATGCATGTGTGGGTTTATGGATACTTGCACCTCTTGTGAAGCTCTGTGCAAAGCCGGCAGATGGTTGAGGTTAACTTGAATACTGCCAAACACGGAAGCAAACATCTTCAGCAGCATCCAGCTCAGGAATCTAGCCAGGAGACGATAGTGGGTGGAGAGATGTATAGAAAATAAAGAGTACAAAAATTAATGACTTGAGATAAGAAGGAGAGGGGAACAATGTACATAAGGAATAATAACCGGATAGAGATAGAGGCTAGATAGAAATCCGCCTATCACGTGATGTCGAGCAAAAGGGAGCTTTAGCAAAGAAAGTGAGGATTGAGTTAAGTGTGGCAACATGTAAACAAGATAGATGGGAGTGAGACAACTAGGGGATAAGAAGGATAAGGATGAGAAAGAAACTGATGACATGGGAAAAAGCAAAATGGAAAACGATAAAGAGGAGTGTGTGAGGGTGAGGGCAATGAATAGAGATGAGGCCGAAGCTGTAAATGAGGGAGAGAAAGAGACGAGAACAAATAGAGTGCAGGGCAGATTATTAACAGAGATTTCAAAGACTAAACAAAAGCCTTAAAACTATTTTAAGGAAAATTCCATGAGTTTTCAAACCATTTCTCCAGACATTTGCAGAACTCAAAGTGACATGGACAGGCTCTTAAGACCTGACAGAACCCTAACACCCAATTTAAAATACAACACATATCTTTTCCCACAGAGCAACTGAAGTGTGTTGCATGTCCTCCACTGCCCATGGACAAGTTTATGCCTCAACAACGGTCAGTCATCTTGAAGAGCAAGTGGCTTACGGCCCGTCTACACAGCGGCGTGCGTTGAAAGCTTCACCATTCACTTTGAATGGGGTGACGTCACCTTTCGCCGAACTGCATTGTGGAAAGCGACGCGGAGCTTTGCTGGCGTGGCTCGCTGCAAAAGTTGAGCAATGTTCAACTTTTGAAGCCTCGGCAGAAGCGTCAGCCAATCGAATCATATGCCAGTACAAGCTCTAGCCAATCAAACCGCTGCTTGTGTGTCAGGGGCGGGAGATTCATGTGATTGGTTGTTGGTAGAGTCTCAGACACGCCCGCCGGCAAGCTTCAACGTACGCCGCTGTGTAGACGGGCCGTTACTGATTGATAGTCAAGCATCAGTATGGAGTTATGAACAATGTTCCATCTGACCAACATGATACTCAGTATATGAACCATTTCAGTTTCTCTTCTAGGCACCATCAGGTAGCAAAAAGGATGGCATATTGTGCGTCCTCTAATTGATCATCAGTAAAAAATACATCCTGGTATACAGGAGCCTATTGGTAGAAAAGAAAATCTAATCACTGAGCCTCAATCGGTTGATGGCGTCATCAGTGAAACTAAGCTAAATAAAGAACTCTTTAGAAAACCGATGAGACATTCAAGATAAATCACATTGTTGTTTTATTCTTGAGTAATTTGGAGAATATGGTGTGCTGTTTTTTTTCAAATTGCACGACAGATTGATTCTGAATTTGCTACAGTTGTTGTTCTCACTTCGACTGGCTTTCTCTTCACAGCAACAGCAGCCTATGCCCTTGGGTATTGTAGTACTTTAAGGATAAGGCACACAGTATTTTGTGCTTCTGTTTTCGTGAACAAATCCTGTGAAAAGAACAAGGCCAAAAGTCCTTCTCTCACAACAGTCCAACTTCTCCAGCCCATTTGTCCCTACTGAAGAGGTAAAGCTTCAGAACATGTCCTGAATACAAACCTCCAATTAAACAGCTGGGGCTCTGTGGTTTTGTACACACATTACTAAAACAGTGAGAATGTATGGCAGCAGGATGGAGTATTAGACCATGTTCACCATAGCAAAACAAACCTTGGCTCTCTGAGGTGTTGTATAGCTTTTTGGCAAAAATAGAGGTCTATGGCACAGATGAATATGTTTCATCAGGCTTTGGCAACACAGAAAATACTTGTTAGCAAAATAAATTCAGTGTGTATTGGTATATTCATGGGATTTGTTGACAAGAACAATAAGACAAATATTGAATGTCACCAGCTTTATCTTTTAAGCTGCAGAACGGAATTTATGGGAAAAACATGATTCTAATAAATGGAATCGCAGGGGCTTCACCTGTAGCGACCGATAGGAGAGGAAGGGGGGATTTTGTTGTTTCAATCTCCATGAAATTGCAGTGTCTTGATGTCTTCAAGTGTTTCTTAAAGCATTTGTTTTCATATTTATTGTTTTTATGCTGCCTTGCTGCAAGGGAATGTCTTCTTGTGGTACAACAAAGAGAATGAATTGTAGAAGAAATCAATTTTTGACTGGAGAATATATGCTATTTAGTGCGAATGCTGTTTACACGCTAAATTCAGCCATAAATGTTGACAGTTTACAGCATTCGCACACATTTTCTGCAGGAAATGCATTTTCTAGTTATTACTTGTAAGTAAAGGGTTGCATTGTGCAGCTTTAAATCAATACATACAAGTATGAATTTCATAAATGAACAATTCAAAGCAGTCTTTGAACCTTGCCCTTTGACCAACACACATAAAAACACACACACGCACCGTAAGAGGCCAGGGGAGATGCTGGTGTTAATGAGGGGGAGGAATGGTGAGAGGTGGCTGAGCTGCCCCCGGCTGTCACTCCCCTCAGGCGCTTTCTGCTCTGATGAGAGTGCCTCCTTCACACTGTAACCCATGGTCACAGGACAGCAGGGTTAACACATCACAAAGGCTCTTTTGTGCCACATGCAGACAAACACCCCCCTTCAAGTAAGACAACAACATCCCTGAGTAAAGAGGTTACATAAAGGTTAGACTCAATTACATCTAAGGAGAGAAAACAACAGATACAAGCTGGAGACTCAGTGACAGAGATAGAGAAAGTGTGACGACAGTCCCAAGTTATCCCATTTCCTTTCATTCACGCTGTTAACACCCCATAATGTTCTTCCTTTTCTGTAACTTTGTTTGTGTCTCTTATCTCCCCTCCTTCTTTCTCCATCCCTCGGTTTAGAACTGCAGGGCCCGTTTCATTTGCTGTATCTCTACCTATCATTTATTTACTCTCTTCTGGCATCTCTACTCCTCTCTTCTTCATTCTTTCTCCCCTCAGGTACCTGTTGCTCTGACAGACTCTCTCCAATCGGTTGCTAACAGGACTCGCGTAAACCTTGCACCCACTCACGAACAGCGCGCAGCACACCCTCCGCACCAGCCAGCCTCGATACCTGCGATACAAAACACACAATGCAGAGGCAGAAAGTGTGCATAGGTGAGTCTGTTGGGACTGGAACATTTAATATCTTGTTGGACACCGTAGATGCAATCAATACCTGGTGTGTGTCTCTTTAACACTCAGCAGGTTGTGGAAGCCGAGGAATGAGTTTGGCCCAATCTTCTTGCGCTACGCCATGGCAGAAAAACAAACCAAGGTTACTGGAGGTCAATATCCACCCAGATCTAAGTCTTCCTATAGATGTACATGCAACTGAAAGATGCCATCTGAATGGGGCAAATCAAATCATCTTTCAGTAACCTAACAAAGCTTAGTGTGACATGTTGGGTCAGTGTGATTTCCTTCAGTCGATTGTATTTTCTGGAATGTGTCAAGATAGAAATCTACCTCTTTTATTTTTGGTTAACTAAAAAATCAAGACTGTCTGTCTGTCCGTCCGTCCATGTGTGTGTGTGTGCATGTCTTTCGCTTATCCCAATAACCCTACATCAGATTTACTGCACACTTTGCAAGTGTATTGCAGACGAACCAAGACAGTGCTTTGGAGAATTTGGCGAAATTAAGAACATTTTCAAACTTTCCTCAACTCTCTTTATCTAACATTCTCCCATGCTGCACACTCACCAGACTGTTGGGGGTGCACTGGTGGCAGCACTGGCCAACAGTCGGTCTGAATTTGCCCAGACAAGCAGGAACGATCTTCAGCTTTTTCTTTATTTTCATTTCCCATGACAACTGAGAGGGAAAGAAAAACAAACAAATCAAACGGACAAAGTGACACAATACACAGGTGTTGCAACCACAAGCATTTCAATGTTGAAGGGCCTTAGGTAATGTGCCTATAGCTTTCATTTTACAAACTGAACAGACAATGTTGGCAGTGTAACAGGACTGGCACAAGAGGTACCGCTGTTTGCTATTAAACTTTTATGTCATATGACCCTGTTTTAAAAATAAAAATAATGGACAGTAAACTATGTGCAGTAATACGTAGGATCAAGCATGTTTTTACACATTATTTATTTTATAAATGGTTAGCATCTTTGGTGATCCTCTTATTAAAGTAACTTTTTCCAGTGTGTAACAAAGCGCATGTTCATTTTGAAAATATACCTACTACAATCTATGCATCTAAGAAAAGGGAGTGAAGTAGTCAATATTAGCTATTTACAGACAGTGTGAGCTAAATCACACAAGAAGCCTAATGCATATCAATTATAATCGGGTAGACAACTCGTTTGCATCAGTATATATGATGCAATTGTGGCATTACAGTGTGCCAGACCACCAAATGTGGGCTTTTACTGATAGATGTTATCTCTGTGGGAGCATGCCCCTAGAACTCCAACAGCTGGCTACACAATATCCAAGTGGAAATCCCTGATGACAGCACACATCCTGCTTGTGCTAATTGTTGGGAGAAAGCTTCAGATAAAACATAAAACAGTGTGTGTTGTAGCTTATAGTCCTAAAATAACACTAGTTGTTGGGGACTCACCATCATCTCTAATTGCCCCTCAATACAAAGCAATCTAGAGCCGAGTCACTGCCAAAAGTAATACAAGTCTGCTAATGATACAGCCAGTGCTAGATTAAATTCAGTTTTCTGAGTAACCTGATTTATTTACGTAAACAAATCTAGTGTAATTGGAGTGAATCAGAAAAACAGAATTACAACAACTATTAACGTACATTTCAATTTTTGTTTTTTCAACACCAAACTTAGTGTACACTACAGCATCAGTGGAGGGTCAGACACATTACCGTAGGAAATGAGCACGATGTGTGGAAAAATGTTGCCGACATCAATCGCAACGTATTAGCAAAAAGGTGTGGCTTACACATAAATGCTCATAATTCATCCACAATTTATTCAAATTTCACAGATTTCGGTGGATAGGTGCAGTCTGTCTTGGGGAATAGGCATGTCCATTTTGGACAATAGGGGGCGCAAAAAACACAACAAATGTATACCTCAAGAACGGATGGACGAAATATATATATTTTGTCATAGATATACTGGCAGGATGAGTATAAACTGAGATTTAAAGTGTCGCAACCAATGATGAAGGTGGGCGTGTCCTATTCAGTTTTTTCTCGAAATCGAAGGGTTAAAAACACTTACGGACACATAACTTTGTGTTGAAATGAGTTACGGCCTTTACACTTGGAACACACGTGACAGCCCACGACCTTTTCCAGACTGTACAAAAAAATCGTACGTTTTTGCAAATACGGCTCAATAGCACCCCCTATTGTGCGGTAGTCAAATATAGTTTCTCCGAGCTACCCGAATCTTGGCACAGACATTCCTCATGGAATTGCAGACATATTTCAAAATGGCTTCCATTAGCCCCCATAAAGTCGGCCATTTTGAAAAGTCGGCATTATTCATGCATTTTAAGGACATTTTTGCAAACTCCTCCTAGGGCAGTGGTTCTCAAACTTTTTCTGTCAGGCGGGGGGCCCCAAAGGGGGGCTTTGGAGAAAAAAAAAAGTCGGGCCCCCCCAACACAAATAGTCAGGCTCAGTGGCGGCGCCAGAGATTTATTTTGGGGGTGCTGTGGGGTAGCTTGACGTTTCATAGAGGGTGCTCAAACATTTAGGGTTTCCCATTAATGTACCTGTCGATACAGTGGAATTTTATACTGCAACAATCCCCACGCATATACACAGTGTACCCGCGACTGTTACAATGAAGGCTCGATAATCAGCTCACGGCATATAGGTGTAAGCAGGGGTCAAGTGCTATTTTTATAGGTGGTGTGTGGACCTCACATTTTAAATATTGAAGTTAAAAGCATCAATCTGGTGCACTTTGAGAGCAAAATTAAGAGATCTTTTGATACATCTCAACACCCATATGAAACAGAACTGTAAACAGATTTACTTTTTCTTTATGGATATTTTACAAATCAAGTCCCCTTTTAAACTTTATTCTTTTTTTAATGTCATCTAGTATTTCATACCTGTTTATAATGTATTCTCTTATTTTTTTATAACTATAATGATCATATAAATGTGTGCCTCGGAAATAATTGTTTACATTAATGGTGACCAAAACGTTTGAGACCCACTGAGATAACACTGAGAGTCCTTTAGCTCACTGAGTCTCTCAGTCTGACAGGAGAGGACTCTCCTCCACTTTGTTGTTGAAAAAACTCCTTATATCCGTTAGCGCAGCTCGCTAGCACCAGAAGCTAACAAGAACAATTTCCGGTACCGGTGCGCTCTCTCTCGCTCGCGCACGCACACAAAATGGCTCGTTCCACACACACACACACACACACACACACACACACACACACACACACACACACACACACACACACACACACACACACACACACACACACACACACACACACACACACACACACACACACACACACACACACACACACACACACACACACACACAAGCTTTAATGAAACACAGAGACCCAGACGTAATAGTACTGTATCATATTATTTTCAATCAATAATTTTTCAAAATATGTTTTTTTTTTTAATAACCATTTTTCCCCCTGGTCTCTTGCGCCCCCCCCTGTCATGCCTCTGCGTCCCCCTGGGGGGGCGCCCCCCCCACTTTGAGAACCACCTGTATACACATTGCTATGATGATTGCGAACATATTTCAAATTGCTTTCTATTAGCCCCGCCCCCCAGAAAGTTGGCAATTTTGAAAGATGGGGGTTTTTCATGCATTTTAAGCACATGTTTGCACCCTCCTCCTAGGGAAATGATCAGAAAAACTCCACTCCAGGACAAATTCAGCCCATATCCAATGCAATGCTACATTGGGAAGGAATAGTCAGTCGTTCGAACGGGGAGCTCACAGGCTAGAATGTACAATTTTCCACCATTTAGATGTCGAATAAGCTACTCTGCCTTCCACATCCACACACCCCCACCCCCACACACCCCCCCACACACACACACACACACACACACACACACACACACACACACACACACACACACACACACACACACACACACACACACACACACACACACACACACACACACACACACACACACACACACACACACACACACACACACACACACACACACACACACACACACACACACACACACACACACACACACACACACACACGTGTACCCTCGGTTAAAGCTCCTCCAGAGAGCCTCCTCTCTCTCCTCTACATCAGTGTACCCTCGGTTATAGCTCCTCCAGAATGACTCCTCTCTCCTCTAAATCAGTGTGTCCTTGGTTACATTACATGTCACTTGTTAGACGCTTTTATCCAAAGCGACTTCTCTCTCAACAGCGCTCTTATTATTGTTGTGAGACTCCCGCAGGCATGGTGGACAGAGCGAAGCCATCGAAGGTCTGGGTGCACTTTAAAAAATGTAGTGGCGATAGTGCAAGGTGCAATCTATGTACTCAATTAGTTGCTTGTAAAGGGGGTAACACAAGCAACTTAATGAAGCATTTGCAAAGGAGACACTCATTGAATCTAAAACGGTGCAGGTTAGCTGCTGCGCACGAGTAATATGTTTTGTTTACCTCAGTGAAGTCTTGCAGGCACATCGCCTTGTCTTTTTTTTGGTTTATTAACACTGGCAGTGTATTAATGTGAGCTCTTACACCTATAATAATTTGACCTTTCATTGAATGCTTTATAAACCAGTTAAACTTGGAAAACTGCATTTAAATGTTGTTAAAGGTCAACGTTTCAATGTATGGTTCAGCAATTGTTGGTCGTTTACTAGGAATTTACATATTTAAGCTCAAATACTTTGTTCTATGTTTAAACCTTCAGACACAATTTGACGTATTTCAGTTCAGCACATCATTTATTTTGTGATGATTTAAAAGTACAATCCAGAATAATATACGTACTCGTCTTTATCTTTTTGCCATCTTAGCCTTTTTACCAATTTCTTCATAACACAGTTTTGCATGATGTCACTGTAGGACAATGTTTTAAGAATCTCTTGTCGAGCTAGGTTGTCAGTTTGAAATGTCTGGATGAAGATGTAAATGATTTACAAATGTTAAAAAAAATGCCTCTTTTCATCCTCAAAAAGCATGATAGGGCGAGCCAGGCCCCTTTAAGTTATTTTATTTATTTGTGTCTGCTTCCGAGAAGCTAATGTATAAGTTATAGTTATTTCTGCAAGAAAATTACAATAAAATTACTGTTTAATCTTCACATCTTGTATTCATGTCTATAATTTTGAGCACCAAATTATTGAAAAGTATCGATAAGAGTATAGAAAAATACCAATACCGATAAGCAGTACCGGTATCGATAAAATCCTAACGATACCCATCCCTAGTAGTGGGTCTGAGTCATGGATCCTGAGTCATGGATCCAGTCGTAGCTGTGCCTGTTGCTGTGTTCTGGCCAAATGCTCAGCTTACTACTTATTTGATGGCTCCCACAGGATTGTTGACATCGACCTGGATTCATCTTCTTATTTATAGACACATGCATTTTGAAGCATTTGGACTACCTATGTTGTAAATGTCTTATCTTTTTTAATTTACACACAACATCTATTGCCCCCCATTAACTGTGGGGTATCTTTGGAAGATCTTCCTTGTGAGGGTGAAGGTTCAAGGACAGAGGGTGTCGTATATATATTCTGTACAAACTGTAAAGTCCACTGAGACAAATGTAACCTTTTTGATTACATTACATTGCATTTAGCTGACGCTTTTATCCAAAGCGACTTACAATAAGTACATTCGACCAGGAAGACACAACCTTGAAGAAAACAGAATCATATAAGTACATCAGGTTTCATAGAGCCAAGTACTTTAAGTGCTACTCAACTGGCTATAGATAAGCCAGTCCTTTATTAGTATATAAGTACTCTGTTAGCAGTTCTTTGTTAGTAATTCTATCGCTCGAGGTGGAGTCGAAAGAGATGAGTTTTCTGTCTGCGCCGGAAGGTGTGTAAGCTTTCTGCCGTTCTGATGTCAATGGGGAGCTCATTCCACCATTTTGGAGCCAGGATAGCAAACCCACGTGTTTTTGCTGATGGGAACTTGGGTCCCCCTCGCAGCGAGGGTGCAGCGAGTCGTTTGGCTGATGCAGAGCGTAGAGCACGCGCTGGGGTGTACAGTTTAACCATGTCCTGGATGTAGGAAGGGCCAGATCCATTTGCAGCATGGTACGCAAGTACCAGTGTCTTGAAGTGAATTCTAGCAGTTACCGAAATAACTGATACTGGGCCATATAAATAAACTTTGATTGATTGATTGAATAACTGGGTTTCTATACATTTTTACTGTAAACATGTGCCTGACAAAGACTGGGAGAGACAAAGAATTGCTGTGACAGCAGTGGGACTCAACAAAAGACCATGGCACAAAGCAATTTGTCCTTACATTGACAATAATTCAAGCTACTAAAACACAAAGAAGCCTCCAAAAGTCTGATTAAGTAGGTTTTTTGTATCCACTGCTGAACAGTTTAGGACACATTTGCATGTACTTTCAATGCCCCATTAGTTCACCAGCACATACAAAAAAAATAAGTTTGATAATTAAGGTCAGGGGTACAATGTTATTACTGACCCGCTGCTTGTATAAACAGGTTTGCTGTAGCTAGGTTACTACTATTAAACATGGTTTTCATTCTCTACCTGTGTGACCGGGTATCTCTCATTAACCCAGTGTCTTTAGTGCCAGCACGTACCGTCTGACAAGCTGACAAAGAAATTGGATTTTATAGTCGGCGAGCTACATTTGATTTCACGTCTCATCAAAACTACAACAGCGCTTGCAAATTAAAAAAAGATGGGGGGGGACCAGTCAAATGCTTCAATTCTTTGCTCTTATTCTGAGTTTGTTTTGATGTCTGTGTTGCTGTGATTGGGTTAACTCTGAATTCATGAGGGCATGCAACTTGCAGTAGTGTAAATATTAATACAGGGCCCAGATGAGACCCAGCATCAGGCAATCAGTGCAGGTATATACAGCTCATGTACTTAAGCAGAGGACCCACTGAGTACTAATCAGAGCTAAGGTCTCCTGTAGCATGTTGACTGCTGGTCAGGTGTTCAAATACTTGTGTTATTCCTTGATACTCACAAATTATCATGCAGCGTGCGTGTTGGCTGTAACTGTCTCTGAAATTAAGTGTTAGTTAGGATACAGACTGATTACCCTGTTCAGAGGAAATTAGCTAATTAATCTCCTAAAATCAATGACACTTTCTCCTGGCTAAATGATGATGATGGATTCCAGAAAACAGAGCAGCAAAAGAAGTTGATTTAGAAACAAACATTACTGTTATAAAAAAGCTTGGGATGGAACCATCAATAATTTAAGTGACCATGCTGCATCAGATGAAATGTTTTGAGAGAAAAAGACCTCTAAGGGCAAGGATAGAGGGTGAATAGATGCAAAGCTCCTTGAGCTAATAACAACATAGGATTTACTTCAAAGTTGACCTACATTAGAAACAGTATGTGATACATGTTGGTTGGAGAAATTGAAGTATTATAAGGCTAGAACCAGATATCAGAATATGTTTGACACATGGAATCCTGAGGTAATATTTAATACCTTTTAAGACCTTTTTCAAGACCCTTTAATACATTTTAAGACCTCATCGCAACTTCGATTTCTAACCGGTTACATTGGCAACACACTTTACCTCACATTTACTATATACATTATTGATTGTAAGATAGCACAACTAAACAGTTTGTGATAACTCCTTATCATAATTCAGATAGAACAAAGCACAAGAGAATGAATTGTGTGACCAACCCAGACAGACTACTGAAGCCTCCTCTCCACATGAACTTCAACCTCTCTGTTCAAGGTCAGGTTTAATGCAGTATGCTGCTTTTTTGCTTCTGTAGACAAACTTTGTGCTCTTTCATTCCAGTAAAACTCCTCAGAAACCATTAGAAACCAGTATTGGAAAATAAACAAAACTTTGAACTATGAAATATATTAAACTTTGGTGAGCTTCAGCGGGGTAAGGCCATATAGGGGTATGGATGGGTATCGTCTGAAATATATCGATTCCGATTCTGCTTATCGGTTCCGGTTCTTATCGATTCCGGTTCTTATCAATTCCCGCGCAACTTACACGATGCCGCTTAAAAAAATTAAGGGCGGTGCCGGCCGTCAGCGAACCGAGCCGGCCATCAACGGCTCGCTGATGACCGGCCTATACGGCCAGTCCGCCCCTGTATTCCACCGGGTCGCCGCGGTGCAGTTGGAATACAGGGTCTACCGCGTTTAGGAACCGTTAAGCAGAACCGAAATTGTGTATTTTGTATGGGTACCCGGTACCCAGCATTTTCTTATCGGTTCTCATCTGGAACCGAGTTTCGGTTCCCAACCCTATATAGGGGCTCCCTCACAAATACCCAGTGGTTAAATTGGGCTGGGGCTGTCCGGGCTAAGCCTCGGCACATAGGACGATGCTCTGACGTCATCACCCTCGCACATTTGTCATATGTTTACAAAAAACGATATATATGTTAAGACTTTTCTCGTTCTTAATATAGACTATATTTAGGGTCGATATGTGTTGACTTTACTTTAAAATAGCAGATCTCTGTGACCGGATATAGTTTTTTTGGCTTAGTGAACATGTGTCTCTTCCTTGGAGGAGCAGCATCGCCCGGACTCTGCTGCTCCTCCGCGACGCCTCCGTGCAGAAAGTCTGCACTGCAGCGGTGTGTGTCAGCGACGTGCAATCAGGGGAGGCACGGATTGGCCATCGGGAGAGTCTGGACTTAAACACAAGCTAAGCGTAGTGCCTCCAGGCTGCAGCCCATACATTGTACATACACGGACATGAATCTGGTATTGATCTACTCATTCAATGGCAAATAAGAACATTTCCCAAAAGCTTTTTCTCTAAAAAGTCCTTCATTCTCTGCTGAATCAGTATGACTCACTGATACACAGCCCATCCTGGGATTTTAAACATCAAACAGAGTAAAGCACATGGGGCTGTACATGTTCTCTCGTGATTGTGAAGAACAAAGACATTGAGATGGGTGCATGTGGAGTAGAACGGGAGACGACATTGGGAGAGAGTCATGCAGGCAGGTGTACTTACAGCAGGTTGGTTTTGTTGAATGGCTGGAAGGATCATGTCTTTGTCACTCGTCTCCTGCACCATGGTGAGCTGCCTGCAGACTGCTACTGGCAGATCTAACAAAGGAAAGAAACATTATGCAGCGTTAAAACATTCTCATAATACAAGACCAATTTTGTGACTTAGAAAGGGCAGTGCTTTTATAAAAGGTTAATCTTTCCAATTTAGGGAACACACACACACACACACACACACACACACACACACACACACACACACACACACACACACACACACACACACACACACACACACACACACACACACACACACACACACACACACACACACACACACACACACACACACACACACACACACACACACACACAGTCTCACTCCCATCCCGTCATATATTGACGGACGGTCAGGCCCCCTCCCCGTCGCTATATTACACACACACACACACACACACACACACACACACACACACACACACACACACACACACACACACACACACACACACACACACACACACACACACACACACACACACACACACACACACACACACACACACACACACACACACACACACACACACACACACACACACACACACACACACACACAGTCTCACTCCCATCCCGTCATATATTGACGGACGGTCAGGCCCCCTCCCCGTCGCTATATTACACACACACACACACACACACACACACACACACACACACACACACACACACACACACACACACACACACACACACACACACACACACACACACACACACACACACACACACACACACACACACACACACACACACACACACACACACACACACACACACACACACACACACACACACACACACACACCTATCCTTACAGCTAATTTCACCGTCACTTATTCCCTCACCCCATCTAAAAACCCTCCCTTCATTTTCCCCCCAGTTAAGGTAAAGTAGCTTCCTGCTGTGTGTTTACTCACTGTTGGTTTCCCCATTGTTTACACTTATTGGACTTAAGGTCAACTCTACTTTAAAAGTTTCGTGCTCACTTTTGCATTCAGGAAGGAAAACATTTGAACAGAAATGCTATTAAGAGCATTTCTGTTGGGGAGATTGAACCAGAGTGGTCGGTGTTCAAAGCCTCTATTGCCGAAGCCGTGGCGGGGAGCTGTGGTCTCAAGGTCTTAGGTGCCTCAAGGGGCGGTAACCCTCGAACCTGCTGGCGGACACTGGTGGTCAGGGAAGCCGTCCGACTGAAGAAGGAGGCCTTCAGGGATTTGTTATCCCGGGGGACTCCCGAGGCAGTTGCAAGGTACCGACGGGCCAGAAGGGCAGCAGCAGCCTCAGCCGTGGCCGAGGCAAAGCAGCGGGTGTGGGAGAAGTTCTGAGAAGACATGGAAAAGGACTTTCGGGCGGCACCAAAGTTGTTCTGGAAAACTGTCCGACACCTCAGGAGGGGGAAGCAGGGGACCATCCAAGCTGTGTACAGTAAGGATGGGACGTTGTTGACCTCAACTGATGGAGTGTTAGGGCGTTGGAAGGAACACTTTGAGGAACTCCTGAACCCGACAACTCCGCCCTCTATGTTAGAGGCAGAGCTGGAGTATGACGGGGGATCAACACCAATCTCTCGAGGTCACTGAGGTCGTCAAACAACTCCACAGTGGCAAAGCCCCGGGGGTGGATGAGATCCGCCCGGAAATGCTGAAGGCTCTGGGTGTTGAGGGACTGTCATGGTTGACACGTCTCATCAACGTTGCGTGGAAACAGTACCGAAGGAGTGGCAGACCGGGGTGGTGGTTCAGGGGGATCAGAGGGTTTGTGCCAATTACAGAGGCATCACACTACTCAGCCTCCCCGGGAAAGTTTACTCTAAGGTACTCGAAAGGAGGGTCAGGCCGATTGTCGAACCTCAGATTGAGGAGGAACAATGCGGATTCCGTCCTGGTCGTGGAACGACGGATCAGCTTTTTACTCTCGCAAGGATCCTGGAGGTGGCCTGGGAGTACGCTTATCCGGTCTACATGTGTTTTGTAGACTTGGAGAAGGCGTATGACCGAGTTCCCAGGGAGGGGGTCTCTACTCAGGGCCATCCAATCTCTGTACTCCCAAAGCGAGAGCTGTGTCCGGGTCCTCGGCAGTAAGTCGGACCCATTTCCGGTGAGGGTTGGCCTCCGCCAGGACTGCGCTTTGTCACCAATCCTGTTTGTAATATACATGGATCGGATTTCGAGGCGTAGTCGTGGGGGAGGGGGTCTGCAGTTCGGTGGACTAAGGATTGCACCACTGCTTTTTTCAGATGATGTGGTTCTGATGGCTTCATCGGTCTGCAGCCTTCAGCACTCACTGGATCGGTTCGCAACCGAGTGTGAAGCGGCTGGGATGAGGATCAGCACCTCTAAATCTGAGGCCATGGTTCTCAGCAGGAAACCGATGGACTGTCCACTCCAAGTGAAGGAGTTCAAGTATCTCGGGGTCTTGTTCTCGAGTGAGGGAACAATGGAGCGTGAGATGGGCCGGAGAATCGGAGCAGCGGGAGCGGTACTGCAGTCGCTTTACCGCACCGTTGTGACGAAAAGGGAGCTGAGCCAGAAGGCAAAGCTCGCTGTCTACCAGGCTATTTTCGTTCCTACCCTCACCTATGGTCATGAAGGATGGTTCATGACCAAAAGAAGGAGATCGCGGATGGGATCGCCGAGATGGGTTCACTCTATAGGGTGGCTGGTGTCTCCCTTAGGGATAAGGTGAGAAGTTCAGTCATCCGGAAGGGACTCGGAGTTGAACCGCTCCTCCTTCGCGTCGAAAGGAGCCAGTTGAGGTGGTTCGGGCACCTAGTTAGGATGCCACCTGAGCGCCTCCCTAGGGAGGTGTTCCAGGCACGTCCAGCTGGGAAGAGACCAAGGGGTAGACCTAGGACCAGGTGGAGGGATTATATCTCTTCGCTGGCCTGGGAGCGCCTTGGGATCCCCCAGTCAGAGCTGGTTGATGTGGCCAGGGAAAAGAAAGTTTGGGGCTCTCTGCTTTCATGTAAGGCTTTGTGTCAACTACAAAAGGATGAAGACGTCTTCCTGCAGCACAAATCTAGCTGTGGTTGCACCAGTCAGATTCAGCTGTCTAATTAGGTTCAATAGTAGATGGTTTTTTTGCGTCTCTGTGTCCTACTCTGCTCCATTAACTTTGCTAATTAAAACTTAAGCCTTCCCCATCGGGAGATGCTCCATTTCAACTGGCTTAAGTTCCCACATTCATTACCAAATCTGGTGGGAACAACGGCATTGACAAAAGGGTCCCAGTGCTGCTTTGATGTTTCGCAGGTGCAGAGGGTGACACAACAGGAGAGGCAACAAAAAAGGTAGTAAAGGGTGTAACACTGTAAAGCAGCGGCTCTAAAACGGTTGTACTCTAGAAGGTAAAAAAGACCACATGGAAATAGCTTGACAGCAGTAGGCCAAGGCCAAACGTGTGAACGAATACAATCAGAGTTTCAATTTTCTCGCAGAGTCATACCTGTAAACATATGAACATATTCATTCAAACTCTGATTAGTAGAAACGTGAAAGGTATTAAAATCTGCGCCACAAGTTCCTCCACACATTCATGCTTGCTTAGTTCATTCTCTCCTCAGAATTTAATTGATCAATTATAGTCTTTAATTAATGTGCTGTAGCTTGCTAATGTGATAGCCCAATACCTAAGTGGGCCCATGATGAGATAGGATTCAAAATCAGAAACCATTACGAGCTGCCAAGTCAGATTAGATTGGAATACATTTTAACGCAGCAGTCGATGTGATGTCGAGGTGGGTGCGTTCAAGTCTATTCCCAAAACTACTACTCTTCAGTGATTAGAGATGGGGTTTAAATACACTACGGGCCTGTTTGAAAAGGAGACAGACATGGAGAGTTAAGAATTTAATTTAGATAAATATGTTCATTTTGGCAAGTCAGTTTTTATATGTAGATAGAGATGGCTTGTGATGCTATAAAACTATAACAATTGATTCTGACTTCCTAATACAAGCCTAAAAGCCAGGATGGTGGTTGAGTTTCTAAGAGTCTTAAATGCAAAGAACATGAAGACCTGGAGGAGAGACTTCAAAGTGACGCACAACAACAGCAAAAGCCACCTGAGACAGTCAGTGCAGAAAAACATAAACATGGCAGGAACACAATGTAAAGCCAATATGGTACTGTGTGTTTGTGCCTGATGACTTTTCAACACTGCCATTGTTACCTCGACAACAAACCAAAAACAAAGTTTGTGTTTTGGTGACAAATGCTGACAAAGAGAGTGTAATACACAGAAGACTGGCTTGTACATCACATACAGCACATTTAATTAAAAACAGCAGCATGAAATAAGGTGAGTGTATTTGTTTAAGAGCCAACAAGGAGATGTTAGATAGAAGTTTCCTGTGACTTTAAAGTGGACCTATCATGCTATATTTGAAACATATATTGTAGGGCCATACCTATACCAAACAGATCATGCATTTTAGCCATGCCTCATTTTGCTCTATTTGCTCTTTTCCAGCCCTGTTTTTGCAAGGGCTGATTCTGCTTTTGTGGTAGACTACAGCGCCACTTACAGGCCTGGCATATGTACTACAGCGTCTCCAGCGCTTTCGAGCGGTCTCTCATTCCCCTGATAGGTGGAGAGTTGCCCATATAGGCGGAGCACCCCTTTTCTGATGTCAGAACAATTCAAATAATAATCAGCTCCGTTGCAGCCCCGTTTTTAGAGGTTTGGGTATGGAGGAAAAGAGAGAGGGTTGTGTTTTCTGACACTTGGTGAGTTCCCTGACACACCGGGGACACATATTCATGTATAAAAGACATACAAAAGTGCATTTTGCATGATAGGTCCCCTTTAATGGAAAGTAATCCGCCAAATCTACAAGTCTCTTTACTAATCGTCCATGTAATGTTGAACTTGCTGCAACTTGCTTGGTAGCCAAATAATCCATACTTGGACAGTTTGGAAAAAAACAAGCGTCTCTATCTGGTGGTCAATGACAACATATTGTAATAACACCACATAGGAGCAATTAACCACTATAAATAACTTTTCTAGAGGATGATGTCAAGATGAAAACACAATTAACAACAATTGAATAACTTGTTTCTATATCTTTAAACAGTATTCCACAGCAATTGTGGTCTAATAAAAAGGATAAAATAAGATGATGTTTATCTCCCGTTTTCTTGGGGGACTGCAAACAAGTATTTTAGTGGGAATGCTGATACAGCATTCCAACTACCTGTTATGCTATGCACACAATTCTTTATTATTCCGCCGGGTTATTTTGCACCTCTTCTTCTCCCACATTCCACATCGCAGAAACTCCGTTCAAACATCAAAACGTTCAGCTCGGTCGGGAATCGATGGCTATTACTTTTCTCATTCATAACTTTCATAATTTCAGAGATACATCCCATAAGTCATCACATTTTTAACATGGAAGTCAATGGAGAAATTCTTCAGATTTGAACAATCTTCATACAACTTCAACTGCTAACTGCTCCTTCATACTTTCACTCAGAAACCTCATTCCAACTTTAAAATGTAACACTGCTTTTCTGATTCGTACTTTTAGAGATATTAAACATTGTTCAGACATTGGTAAAGAGGCCTTCTTCAGATTTTAGAGTGTGTGATGTCCAGTGTTGGGCAAGTTACTTTTAAAAAGTAACTAGTAATAGTTATAGTTACTCCTCTCAAAAAAGTAACTAGTTACTTTATTAGTTACTAAATTATAAAAGTAACTAGTAACAAGTTACTTTACTTTAAAAATAATAACAATAACAATACAAGTTTTTGTGTTGTTCTGTGGCACAGTAAGAGAAAAGATAACTCCCCATCATTGTAGCAATTATCATTATGAAATATAGTGGAACAATAAAACACAAAAGATATGTTTATACATTTTGACAGGCTTCTTTATTGTAGCCTCAACAATCAAGTGGACAATGCTTTCTGTCCTGCACACAGTTTACATTTGACCGTAATATTTTGTGCATCCTTTATCCCCACAAATTGAAAATAGTGGTTATATCTCCAAGTTGTAAATGCGCTGCTGCTCTCGCTGATACTTGCATCTGCCATTGTGTGTGTGTATGTATGTATGTATGTATGTGTGTGTGTGTGTTTGCAAGTGTTTGTGTGTCTGTGTATTTTCCCCATAAGGCAAGACCTGCCCAACTCTGTCTCTGATTGGCTTACCCTGAAATGTTACCCGCGTTAACCAATCATCACTCCTCTCTGGTCACTTTCACTTTTCCATGGTACTGTGAGAGGACATCACTGTATTCGCCTGTAAGTTACATCCGCAGGGAGATTCGGTTCAGTTGGATCACATAATGTAACGCACCCATTTAAATCACAGTATATATAACGGCGTTACTGAATGGGAATAGGTAACTAGTAACGTTATTAGTTACCGCAAAAGGTAGTTGCGTTACAGTAACGCGTTAGTCCCAACACTGGTGATGTCACAGCTAGAGTGGAGGACAGATTTAATTTTGCCTTCATATTTTCTTTTAAACCTGCCATAATTCCCAAACCCTACATTCCTGAGACATAATTGTTCATGAGAAATGTAGGAAAACATCTTGTACCTTGTAAAAAAATAAAAAAAATAAGCAAAAATAATTAAACAAAATGCCTCTTGAGGGCATGAAGTGACAAAAACTTTCAACATGTCTCCATTAAACCCCATTGTAAGTTCAGCCTCATCTTTCCCCACCACAGCAGCCACACCTTTAGTTAATCTGCCCAAAAGGCCACGTTATTAAGCCGAAAGTACACAAAAAGTACACTTCAGTTCCTTGACATGCTTCACGCTTTGACATTTCCCCGATATCTGTTACGGTTCTTCAACAAAACGTAGGTTTGGTAACGATGCAGCCATCAAAACATCTAAGCGTATTATGGGGTGTCATCAAATACCGTTGCCATGGCGACAGATCATTCGTCATCAAGTTAGTTCAATAGTTTGCAGTTCAAATATTCTGCTGCTTTCCCAAGCCCCTTTACTTTACTTTCTTCTCTTATCACACATTCAAGCCCCCAGTGTTCATGTATCATTTCAATCTAAATTCTTCATTTTCTTCTTACACATTACATTTCAGAATACCAATTCAGCGTTAGCTTTGTTTTCAGCATAAAGCATTTCCACTAGCAATTTCTTCAGGAATTACATTCTCTAGTTCTAAATAAAATGTCACTGTTTTTTTTGTATTTACTTGCACTATTTTTTTAATTTATCTGTTTTATTGTGTTGCACTGTTGGTGGAGCCTGTGACCTAAGATTTTCATCGACATAACTACACTGTAGCTATGTACGTATGACTAATAAAAGCCTTGAACCTTGAACAACACCGGGTCAAATAAAACACTGTTGCTTAGAGTCACTATATTACAGTACAGTCTTTTGATAGTAGACAGATGTATATTGCAATAACATACAATTTAACATTGATATGAGCCAAATAATTATGTAACCAATTACCAGAAAATTGGTTCTCCTCATGCAGAAACAAAAATGTTAATCTCATCATTGCTCTAGCAAGGATACATGAGAGAATCCAGAAATATAGTGCATGTGGTGATAGTGTTAACAGCACATCTTTGACATGCTTATGAGCCTTCTGAAACAAACCAATTGGGAGTAAAGATTCTGCTTGGCAGGCAGAAAGATAAGGCCACAGGGACTTCAATGTGAAGGGCTTTATTTTCAGTCTGCGAGCTAACCAGGCTATTCGAAAATGACACACACACACACACACACACACACACACACACACACACACACACACACACACACACACACACACACACACACACACACACACACACACACACACACACACACACACACACACACACACACACACACACACACACACACACACAATCTGTGGATCGGTAGCTGTGCGTCATGGAGCCAGAGTATCATTGATTTCCCAGAACAAAAGGAATTTTTTACCTTTACTCTCTGCTCTCCTCTGCTCTTTAGCTTCACTGTTTTTCCTTTAATGGCCACAGTACAGTTCTCATAGAAAATGCTTACGTAACAAATCCGATAGCCGAGATCAAATATAATAACTATGACTAATTTGATTACTATCTTCTACCTGCTATTCATGTTATTTTTATTCATCTATAATATGAGAATCCTTCTTAAATTAGAAAAACCATAAGATCCTCTTTTTTAATAAAAATATGATTCCTCACAGTTCATATTTATTGTAAATGTATTAAATAGCTTCATTTTACCTGACAGAGGCATTCATTTTTATTTATTTTTTGGAGTTAAATGCATCAATCTGGTGCACTTTGAGGGGAAAATAAAGAGACTAGATCTATGGGAACACCTATATGAAACAGAACTGTATACATTTCAATAATCATAAAATCATGTCCATAACCAATAACATACCATTTCCAATATGAAAAAACACTGAAACTTGTTTATTTATTTATTTGTGGTTCATTTATAGTTGTGAGTGTGTCTGTGCTCCTGAATCAGCCTCTCCTGTCTCCCTCCTCTCCTCCCTTCTCCTCTTTGAGGCAGCAGCAAAGACTAGTTTTAGTTCTCAACAAGTTTTAAAAGTGTATCTTACCTTTTTTCATCTAGTTAACTTTTTATTTTTTATTCATGCATATTTTACTAATCACTACCCTCTCAAATGGAAATATGTGTTTACATAAATGGTGACCAAACCGTTTGAGACCCACTGAGAACTTAGACTAAGTTAACTATCTAAACACTCAGAGAGTCCTTTACCTCACCTGAGCTGAGGTTATCCCAAGCTTGAATGACACAGAGACCAATCAAGGGCTTTGATTTATGATCTGTATGACAGTGGCCATGTCGGCAGGCCACATCATGTAGACAGCCAGTCACCCTGTGTGAGGCAGGCCACTTAACAGGCCAGGCCATCGGGAAATGCCCCGGTCCTCCCGATGGCCAGTCCGGGACTGGGTACAGGAGGTGTAGAGCGAGGAATCATTGTCCACAAGTTAATCGATCGCAGATGGCGTCGTGGTCACGGATGAAAACCCCCCCAAAAAAACCCTAAATGTTATGTAACGTAATTAACGGCCGCCCAAGTGTATTTGGGGCGGCCGTTAATATACCTGGGCGGCCCGCCCAAGTGTAGTCTATTACCTCATTCACACCAACGCAACTCTGGTTCAAGCTCCGTGCTAGAGATTTTCAGGTTCAGAACCGGTTCTTCGGTTTTGCTCCGGCTCTTTTCACACCGCCCAGAGTCCGACTGGTGCTGCGTCATTGCGTCATCGTTTGCGTCATGACGTAACCGTTTGCGTGCCTGCTTCATAAAGCCAAACCGCGCGGAAACCCCTCACAGCTCACACCGACAACAACAACAATGGCCGATTGTGCTCCAGCTTCCTCTGTACCTCTTCGGAAGACCAGATTCACAGTAGGTAGCTGGTCTCTTCAGTGGACCACTGCTGCTTGTTAAGTTTCTCCATCGTTGTGTACAAACTGGATAAAACGCGGGCTTTTTGTTGTTGTTCAGGAGTTGATCCCGCCCTTGCCCCTGCCCCCGCCTCGACGTAAGCGTGACGTATGTGGTGCTTTTGCTCCAGCCGGAAAAAATGTTGGTGCTTGAAACGAACCGGATTCTGGAGCTAAGAGGCTGCTCCGCTGCGGTGTGAACAGGAAAACCCGGTGCTTTTCAAGCTCCAGCTCCGAACCGGCCCTGAAACACCGTTGGTGTGAATGAGGTATATGTGTGGGAAACCCTGGCGTTTTTCTTCTTGCAGGGAAGCAGGCAGGGCCCTGGGCAGGGCCACATCCCAGCTTTTGTAAGGTTTTTGTTTTGTGTTTCTATGACAAAAAAATATCTTGAAAACATATAACCCCACTAACTGCTGTTGCAAGATGGACAATCTGTTTGGGCAACTATCTATTTGTTTGACAGTGTTCTTTCACCATGAGCACCAACAAGAGGATGCTTCCTGTCATACTTTGTATGAATGAGTTTGTCACTGCTCAATCTGACAGCCGTAGAGTGAGGGGGACAACCCGTCAGAGACAACACGTACAGCCATAAAAGCACAACATTCAGTGTCCGCCCATCAAATGTGCTAAAATTGTTCTGACATATAAAGCTCAGGATGTGCACAAAGCCAAAACAACTTCTCCTAAATAACATTTACAAGTGTTTTTCTGAAAAGCACAAAGATTGCCTATAAGATAAGACATTTAAGTGCTGAAAAATAAATATGCTGGGTCCAACCTTGAATTGCCTTGTGTTGAAAGGTGCTATATAAATAAACTTGCCTTGCCTTTAATGCTCGAAAGGTCTTTATTTTTCTTATACTGAAACCAGAGTCCAGTCTGCTCTGATTGGTTAGCTGGCCGGCTCTGTTGTGATTGGTCAACTCCCTTTGGAGGGAAGTTTGGGATTATAGCCTTTGAAGACCACTTACACGCACAATACAACACACTAAAGGAAAGAGAACACTCCCAAAATGCCCAAGAGGGTCTATTAAAGTATAGGAGTGTGAGGGCTATACTGGACTTACACCTCCCCAACTCTCGTGAAGACAAGACAATCTACCAATCAAAGTACTGAAGATCCTAATTTCAAAAATTGAAATAAAAGATTAATAAAAGTAGTGGGAATGTGACTCCTGAAATTGCTTTTGAGTCAATGAGATGCAGCTAAGGGGATGGGCAGGAAACTGCAGAGCAGATTGGGGGAGTCGGAACAGGTGCTGAGATGGTTAGGGCTGTCAGGTGATGAGGTAAGAAAAACGTCAGGGTGCATCTTGTGGATTAAAAGACAAAAGACAATGCTAGAGCCAAGGGAATTAGGGATGCCCTAAACTGAGGATGTACGAGTGTGGAGACTGAAGAGAGGACAGAGGCTTTATACTTTGTGACACTCACAATGTTGTGTCACTCACCATGACCCAACATGGGTGTCACAATAGAGTAAAACATATATTTTTGGCAACGTATGCTTTGTAAATTGAATGCAGCTATGTGTAGTAGTTGTACTTTTTCTTCAAGAAAGAATACAAATAAAAGACATCTTATCCCATACTAAATCACATGTTTCATCACACAAAATGTGACCCTACTAGTCTTGTCACAAAAGACAAGGCCCAGACAAAACAAAAAGATAAAACATGTTTGTGTGAGACATAAGCGGGAAAAAAAAAGTGAATTGCTGTAAAATGTGGTGTTCTTTCATGAAAACAATATCAAAGCGTGAACAAGAATATGATGGCGGGAACACAGTCGGGGAGGCTTTAAAAAAGAAAGATCAGATTGTTCCTCCGACAAATGGAGTCTGATAATAATTATGATGAACAGGGTGTTTTTGACTAACAAGATCTGATGATAATTACACTGATCACTAAGCCATTTCTATCTGATACTGTGAGATAAAAAGGTTTCTACCTCGCAAAATAAGTAGAGTACTAATTGCACGTCAGATACCCATCATCCTTCAAACCTCCGTTTTCCTCGCTCTCTTCTAAAATTAAACAGGTTTTCATCTCTCACCGACACACATGATTCTAATTAAACACCGTGGGATGCAAGACACCTGAGCTGACCTTACGGTTGGAGATGGAGGTTATGGCTTTAGTGGGATACTGCCGCTATACTTCTCCTTAACTCCAAACAAACATTAAATCTGTGTGCCAAGTAAACAACAAAGCAGATCAAACCATGATAAATTCTAATATGTGAAAAAAAACCTGAGAAAAAAAAATTCAGAATGAAATCTACAAACTACATAATGCATGCTGATGTCTTATGCAGCTGGCTAGTTAGTTAATGATTTATGAATCAAAGATATTCAGGAAGGGTTGCTTTAATGCAATACTTGAGAATAGAAGTGCGTAAACATATTATTGTGTGTTGGTGCAAAGTCAAACTTCAGACTTCTCCACAGGCTTCATTTAATGTAAGCATTAAATTAACTGCCATCCACTTCTTATTAATTCTCATCTACTTTAAACAAAGTCAAACATATGTCATGTTTGACCCAGAGCTGCCCTGCTCCTGCGGCTACAGCTGTACACCTAGGCTGCAATGAAGACACAGCATACACAGAAACAATATAAAGCATGACTCAGTGTCCTGATACCGTGTCTTTATACAGTACAGTAGGAGAATTTCCTCAGCAGCTGAGAATAACTGACTTTGAGAGAAATCCCTGACTGACATCAAGGCAGAAACACTCAATGACTGTCTCTTCTTCACAGACTGAAAGGAAGTTGAGAGATGTATCATGAGTGGATACACTATAATAAAATGTTTACCTTCTACAATGGAGTCTTTTTCTTTCCTAGTAGTTCAGTGTATTGCATTACAGATGGATATGCAGCATTGTATGATTAAAATAGATAAAAGTACCACAGTGCTTCAAGCTCTTTAAAACATCTCATAGCCTTTACAAACAATAGTTGTTTTGAGCCCTACTAGGAAAGCATGGAGCCACAGTGCATTTCTATGATCTAAGACATCATCAACTCGCTTGTTTTGTGTTACAAAGGCTAACAGCCTTGCCACAGAAACAGGAAGATATAATAGACATGGCGGGCTAAAGGGAAGCGACAGTTCCAACAGTGTGGAGGAATACTTTTCCCCAGAATTCCCTTATAGATATTCACAATTTATTTCATCAGAAAATGAGAAACCAAAAATCGTGAAATGGGATAGAGGAACTTTGCATTCTCGCTGGAAACTCTGACCGACTTGCTCAATATACACCAGGCCTCACTTCTCTTCTTTATATTTGATGTATTAAATGTATATATTATGAGCCAGACCCTGCACCAAAATCAATAATTGGCCTATATGATTCCTGCATAATCACAGCATTGCAGGTTCTGCAATTTGGCACCAACTGATTTAATCGGTACTTGTACAAAGTTGGGTACCAAACCAACTTTTTACTTTTCAACTGACGGTACGTCCACACAGCAGCTTTTCAAAAATCTTGAAAATCTTGGAGCTGGGCGTGTCTGAAAGCTTGGGGATTTTTTGCGAGCAACGCGACCAACAACCAATCACATGAATCTCCCGCCCCCGACATACAAAGCAAAAAACCCCGGGGATTTTATGTGAGCAATATATATATAAACTCCCCAAACAGGCGAAAACCTACCAGTTTCACCCACTGTCTCTGCCACCTCCCTCCATGCCTAGTTCCTCCAGTTTGTATCCCGTTAATAGTTCTGGTCGTAAAGAACCGGGTGATTTGCTACCGAGGAAATGAACTGCGGTCTAGTTCGCCCTGCTTACACACGGTTTGATTGGCTAGCGCTTCTACTGTCAGATTTGTATAAACGTGTTTGATTGGCTGACGCCTCCAGCTCAGCTTCAAAAGTTGAACATTGTCAACTTTTGAATCCTGGAAATCCTGGAAATCTTCGCTTCGCTCCCCCACAATGCAGTTCGGCGAAAAGCGAGGCAAAGTGACGTCATCCCCATTCAAAGTCAATGGGCAGAGAAGTGTTGGAAGCGGTGGAAGATTCGTCTAAAGCTGCTGTGTGGACGTACCGTGAGAGGTTACATTTGACTGAACACTAGTGCTGGGGGGAAACGATTATTTCGAAAACGATTAATCGGGCGATTATTTGATCGATTAGTCGAATAATCTAACGATTATTTTTCTGTTGTTCAATTCATAAAAAACGTAATGTAAAAAAAACGTAATGTACATTTTTTTTTTTTTCACGATACTGTGTCTCAGGGGATCTTAATATTTAACAAACTATTAATGTGTTATACCAGATTTACGGAAATAATCTCAGCTAATTGACGATACAAACCATGTTTACCAAAACAAAACACAAGTCTCATAAGAAGCATCTAAATGACCCATGAGCGAAAAATGCTAACGGACATTGGCACAGAACTCAAGATAAAAGTACCCTTATTACTTATCGTAGCTGCACATACAAGATATCCGATTAAAGCTGAGACTCCACAGATTATGTAGGTATATAGTATCATCACTGAGTGATCCGGACTCGCGAAGAAAATACAGTCATCACAACACGTACCTTTACAGAGCTTCTAGGGAGATCGTCTCACCACCGTAGCTGTCAATCTGATCAAAAGACGTGTTCAATGGCATTACAATGAGAAAAAACGCGGCTGAATCGGTTAATCCATAGGTTTTTAACGTCTATATATAAAAAAATGATTGAATTTATAATCCATAATTCCATTTTTATGTAAAAATCGGAGAGCAAATGCTAGCTGCTAGCAGCTAGCTGCCGCTTTAAATGTTCCAACGTATGGTTCCAACATAGCCGTTGTGCTTGTGTGATATGCCAACTCCATTTGGCAAAGACTGCAAATGACAATATCTTTGCGTTTTGGACTAACTTTAAAATATTCCCATGCTTTTGAAGACCTAGGGCGAGATGTTTTCGTTTGAGGGCTTCGTGCGCAATCCTGTGAGGAGGAGGTGGTAGCCGTTTCAGTCTCCATTGTGTTTGAAGTGCAATTGCGAACTGCTTGTTGCTTTGTTTACACACCCACGTGTGTGTAGCGACGTGTCGACGCGGAAATATGTCGTCGACGATATTTTGAAGTCGACGCGTCGCTACAGCACTACTGAACACACACAAGCAGATGCTAGGGTTCACACAAGGTGGATGACAATGTTATCTACATTTGAAGGATGCTTCAAGAGTCAACGCTTTTAGAGTTTGAGTTCAACCAAGGCGCAGGGACAGGCTGTGTGTGTGTGTGTGTGTGTGTGTGTGTGTGTGTGTGTGTGTGTGTGACCTACAGTTGATTGATGGAAGACAGAGTGGTGTACAATTATCTCTACTTGTATTCATGGTCACTGGATTTATAGAGATTACAAAATAAGTTGACAGTGACTTTAAATCAGACCAGGAAAAGATAGCCTCTTCAGACAGACAAACTCACAGAACTGCATAAGGCTCATACATACTGACTATACCGTGGCAAAAGAGGAACTACATACAAATGAGCAAGGTAAAGTGGTTTAATTGTGAATTAAGTGATTAGATGATGAAGGCTATGAGATCACAGTAAAAAGAGTACCATAGATGAAGCTTAAGGTCATTGAATACAGAGGAAAGATATATGAGCTGAAGGCTGGTGTACAGAGTACGGAGACAGATAATGTTCAAATCATTGGCAGGCATATGATCGCCTTAGTGTCCTTGAGCACTCCAACCATACATAAAACATTATGTTATTGCAGTATGCCTGAACGTGCACACACACACACACACACACACACACACACACACACACACACACACACACACACACACACACACACACACACACACACACACACACACACACACACACACACACACCCACCCACCCCTCTAAGGTACATTTAGAACAGATAACAAATGTGCGATTAATCGCGATTAACTATGGACCATCATGCGCTTAATCGCGATTACATATTTTAATCGACTGACAGCCCTAATTAAGATTTATTATAGGTCTATATATGTTGATACAAGGCTAGGCTGCTGTCTGAACCTGATCCTCTGATAAACGGAAAGGAACACAGTTGTCGGATAATTAAGCTCCGTGTTTTCTTATGAACATGGCATTCAGAAAGCTGCGCACCGATGGCGTTGATATGGAGAAGACTTTTTTGCCTGCAGAGTTTGCATGTCACCTTGTGGGGCACGTCCTTTACATGTTCAGAAAGATCCGCACTTTGGATTTCCTGCCCGACAAACTTACATAGAACAGAACTCTGAATAAAGTCTGAGGGTTTTCCTGCTGACACGTCAAAGCACAGGCAGCCCACAGATGGAGCTTCTTTATCGTCTAATACAGGGGTTCCCAAACCTTTCAGCCCGCGACCCCCAAAATAACAGTGCCAGTGACTGGCGACCCCTGTCAACAGGGGAGGGGTCCTAGTGAATTAATTAATTAAAGTTGTTTAAGTTTCACTTTCGATTGCATGATATACACAACACCTTGTTTGTACCATTTTCAGGCGATTTGTAATCTGTTCTAGAAAAACGATGTGTTTTTAGGATTTTAAGAAGCATATAAAACAAACAATGGATGTATTTTATGAACATTTATCCATGCTGGAAGTAGATTTAGATGTTTTAGGAGTGAGATAGAGATTATTATCTAATATATGCATCCAATTAAGCATTGCATGAAGTCTGTTGATGAATCAGAGGCTGTTGTTGGGGCTGCATACAGGTTTTTTAATTTGTACTACATGCGGTGTATTTTGCATATCTCTCAGTAGCCAACGATCTGTGAGTCTGTTGCCGCGGACATAAACTCCGTAATAAATGTAGTCTACATTTCATAAGAGGTGTAAAACCTGTGAGCATTTTAAAACGCATTTGAACTAAATGCTTATATAATCTGTAGTTGTATTTGTATTGTTAATTTATTGTGTGAACGAGGCGATATACAGTAGAGAAGGTTAAGCTGTCATTATTAGGCTGTTATGTACTATTGGAGTGGTAAGCAGGCCTATTGTTTTTTGATATTTGTAGAGTTAGATGGTCCGTGAGTGTTTTTTTATTGGTTAAGTGGTCCTTGGTATGAATATTTTTTATTTTGTAATCATCTCGCGACCCCCACTTTGGGATCCCCTAACATTTAGTCAATTAATTGGGGACAGCCCTATGAATGGATGGATGGCTATTTTCTCAGACTTTAGAAATCTCCTTCCACAGAGGGCCTTATTCAACAGTCTTCTCATGACTTGACTTCACAGATAGAATCAGTGAAGTCCCCCTTTAAATGTGTTAATGTAACACAAAGGAAAAATATGTTCCTGGGGGGACCTTGTGGTTGGTTGTTTTAGTCAACTGCTGTTTTCAATCTTAATTTCAAAATCCTTTAAGTGAAACGCTCAGATAAACTGTGAATTTGATCATTTTCATGAGCACTTGGCAACTCAATCTGCTGAAGACTATGTTGTTATTCGATTCAATGGACCTTGTTAAATTACTGTTTTATTGCTTAACCATATTGCTTTGTTACTGTGTAGTATAGCAGGGGTAGACATTAAGGGTAACATTAATGGAATTTTATTATCACTGGCCCCACCATTGTAACCATTGGCCCCAGAGCATTCGTCCAAAAAAATCGACTAATAATGAAGAAAATGAACACATTTGTTGTAATAGTAATGTATGCACAAACTACATTACTACTTGTACTACAACATTTGAATCATCAGTTCTTCCTCATTTCCCTCAATTGTTTATATTTGGTTTATTAAAATAATTACATTGTGGTCATTGTTAAAAAAATGTCTTCTATTATCATTATTATGAGTATATTATTATTTGTATAATGCGCTTTCTGCCTTCCTGTCATTAGGAGTTAGACATGTAATGCAGGGTTAATACACTTTTTCACCAATGATTTTCAATGACTTTTCCATGACTTCTCAATGACCTTTACCTCATTTTCCATGACCAAAAAAAAATTACCACTGAAAATGGTTTATTTGAACATGGAACAGGAAAATAAGGTCTGCATATGAAACATGTAGTGCCTATCTAAAACAAATCAAATAGTAGGCTTACTAGCTTTTACACGCTAAAGAAACTGTAGTCAGGGAGGCAAAGTCATCAGGTATGAAAAAGGTGACAAGGACCCGACCCCTGAATGCAGCAGTGTCAATAATAACAGAAACGCCAAAGAGTCACATCTAATAGAAATATATAAAAGCATTTATTTTAATTGTGTAGCAGTCAGTTTATAATTTTGGAAGCACTGTTGAGCATTTTGGAAATGTATTGTCATGCCTCTGTGCAAGGCTTAGTCTTCCTATCTTTATAGCCACTGGTGTAAAGTAACTAAGTTCATAAACTCAAGTACTATACGTGGGTACAATTTTGAGATACTTGTACTTTATTTAAGTATTTCAATGTTTTGCTACTTTGTACTTCTACTCCTCTACAGTTCAGAGGTATATGGTGTACTTCTACTCCTCTACAGTTCAGAGGTACATGGTGTACTTCTACTCCTCTACAGTTCAGAGGTACATGGTGTACTTCTACTCCTCTACAGTTCAGAGGTACATGGTGTACTTCTACTCCTCTACAGTTCAGAGGTACATGGTGTACTTCTACTCCTCTACAGTTTAGAGGTACATGGTGTACTTCTTCTCCTCCTCTACAGTTCAGAGGTACATGGTGTACTTCTACTCCACTACAGTTCAGAGGTACATGGTGTACTTTTCCTCCACCTCCATGTATTTAATACCTTTAGTTACTCTACATCTGCACAACGACTACTTTTACTGTCACTACTTTCACTATATTTTGATGATAATACTTTTGTACTTTTACTTGAGTAACATTTTGAATGCAAGACTTTTACTGTAACAGAGTATTCCTTCACTCTGGTACTTCTACTTTTACTCAAGTACAAGATCTGAGTACTTCTACTTCTATTTTTACTACAAGATCAGAGTACTTCTACTTTTACTTCTACTTGTACAAGATCTGAATACTTCTACTTTTACTCAAGTACAATACCTGAGTACTTCTACTTTTACTCAAGTACAAGATCTGAGTACTTTTACTTCTATTTTTACTACAAGATCAGAGTACTTCTACTTTTACTCAAGTACAAGACCTGAGTACTTCTACTTTTACTCAAGTACAATATCTGGGTAGTACTTCTACTTTTACTCAGTACAAGATCTGAGTACTTCTACTTTTACTCAAGTACAACATCTGAGTACTATACTTTTATTAAGTACACAATCTGAGTACTTTTACTAAAGTACAAGATCTGAGTACTTCTACTCGAGTACAAGATCTGAGTACTTCTACTTATCTGAGTACTTCTACTTTAACTCAAGTACAAGATCTGAGTACTTCTACTTTTACTCAAATACAAGACCTGAGTACTTCTACTTTTACTCAAGTAAAAGACCTGAGTACTTTTACTCAAGTACAAGATCTGAGTACTTCTACTTTTACTCTAGCTCAATATCTATACTTATACCACCTCTGTTTATAGCCTATGAAAAAAACTATTAGAAAACGAAGGCTAAAGCTAACGGAGGTAGATAGTGACAATGTATGCTAGCTAGCTAGCTCAACGATTCCTTAAATGATATTGTGACAGAAAAACGTTTCAGTTCACATCACGCTCTGCCGCTCTGCTCTGAACACCCCGTTCGAACAGCTGTTCACCAGCAGTGCAGTCTGTGCCACAGTGACTCCGCACAGTTACTGTTAACGAACGCACCGTAGCTAATGTAGCTGACCCTCATCCCAGAGCAGCAGAGATCAGCCGACAGGCAAGAAGACTCGAGCACACAGCTCGCGCTTCATATATTAAAAAATAACACCATGCGCGTCATGATGGCACATAACAGCTCGCGACCGCAGATTATTTCGGCGATTAGATAACATGTAAATTATATTTGACGCAACTTTAGTTACATTTCCAAAACTTTGGGAAAAACATTGTTTTCCATAACTTTTCCAGGGCCTGGAATTTGCATTTTGAATTTCCATGACTTTTCCAGGTTTTCAATGACCGTACAAACCCTGGTAATGGCTATGTAATAGCCTATATTAGAACCTTCATTATCCTAAACTGCTGGGACATTTCCCTATAGCGAATATCTTTATATTTTCTACTCTTCACTTACTTATCAGCATAGGTCGGCATTGATGTACAGAGCCGACAAAATACCTTGTTTATATTGGCATCATATTGAAGCCAACTCCATCGATCAAGCCAGTGTGGCTGAAACTTTCTCTCCCTCTTCTTCTCCTACTCCCTGTCACTCTCTAACTCCTCCGGTGACATTCTTTTTATTTGAAGATTGTTTTTTGCCCGGAACTTAAAAACATTTTAGCGAATGGTTAGGTGGCGAGAAAGTCTGTTTGCTTTTCACCCAACAACGACAACCGCCTCACGAAACCAGGGCTCGACATTAACGACTGCCCGATGGCCATCTACTATTTAGCTCGGGCAATGAAGCCTCACCTGCTGGTTGCCTGATCGGGCAATCTATTATGCCAGTATCATGCAGCTCGCGGATCCAGTAATGAGTGACCCGACAGTAAAACTAAACATATCTATAACTAGTTTAGGTAGTTTGAGAGGTAATTAAAATAGCTACGTGTGATATTCTAACCTGAAGTGTGTGTTTTGTCCGCTCACTGCTGCATGTGATTAGAGCTGCGTGTCGACTCGTCAGCAGCAGCTGATGATGTTTATGTCCATATCGATCAGATCTAGCTATTTCTAGCTAATGATATGACTACCTGCTTATTAAAAGATACCTAAACAATAAGTGTCGCAATGCAACTGGGTCAGGCCTCAAAGTATAGCGCAGCATTATGCATTTGTTTACATGCCCACCGGAACCCCGAGGCATTACCAACAGATCAACGCACAATCAACCCATACAGGACATCTCTTTCTCCACATTAAATGTTAGACATTAGAATTGACTATTCTTGTCTGTCACATACTCTTCTTGTCTGTCACGTAAGTGGCGCAACTGAAGCGGTATTGCGCTAAAGGGAAATTATTTTTACCGGACATTTTGACCGAAGAGATTTAGATTTGCCGGCTAACGGGAACTCTGACGTCGCCATTTTGTGTGTTTCGCGGATGCGCTCGGCTCCTCTCGACTGCTACTCGGGTCTGCTCGGTCAGCTTCCGGATGAGGATGCATTCGTTCGACCAACTTACAGTAGATAACATTACAAACATTTTTAACAGGGGCCATAATAGTGTAAATAATGTTTGTTTTGGCAGTTATAACTGAATGTAATGTTTTCTAATTTTACATCTGGGAAGGCATTTGCCTTCATCAGATGGAAAGTGTCTTGACCAACAACTTAAGTATTTCTTATAGCTATGCAGGGCATGCAAGCGAGCAAACACAAACAAGAACAAACAAACAAGTGAAATTAAGAATGAAATTGTACAATACAATATTGTGGTAGTTCATCTTATAATTCAGTCTAGAGAATGCACCAGACAGCATCTAAGACCTGTACAAATCTAAATGTTCTAGGGAGAGGCCCCCCAAACCCTTCGTGCGTCATTTCGTCCGCGCGCATTTTTCAGGGCAATCTCTATTGGGCTCAGGGCCATCTGTAAATGAGCTTAGATGGCCCACAGGGCCATCTCCCAAAATCCTTAATGTCATGCACTGGAAATGCTATGTTGTAGTATTAATAAACAAAACAATTTAACAAAATGGCTAGTCAAAATACCAATACCATGGGATTTCTTTTAAAGCAATATTTTTAGTGGCCCAAGCGGGCAAGTGGAAAGTACGTTATGCTGGCCCGGGGTGTCTAAATAGTGCTTCTTATAATGTCGAGCTCTGGTATAGCCCCTCCTCCAATTCCTCCACATCTTAACAGCTAAGAGCAGAGGCCTTTTGATTTCTATGCTAGTCAGTATGTTCACGCACACACACAGCGAGAAGATGAGCAGCGACCGTGACATCTGAAAGCAGTGTGTACCTGTCTTGGCTGCCAAACATTTACAATGGTGTCCCGAAGCGGTAGTAGGATTCTACGCCTTCTGATGTTTCTACCATGGCCTTTATGTCTGTCTCTTTGAGGTGAATGCATTTTATATGAATGACTTAATGAATATGTATAAGTGACAAATGTTTTTCAAATACGAGCTGGTGTGTAATTAAATAATTTCTATGGTATTTTATTCATGCTAAACATAAGCATTTGCTCTGGTACAATTTAAATTGTATTTCCGGATGGTTTGGGACGGTGGAGAAAGAAGTTCAGTTGGAACCCTGAAGCCAATTTATTGATGTCTCATGATCATAACTTTATATCTAGTACAATAAAGGCTGAGGGCTCTGTGGTTATATTTGAGAAAGAGAGGGAGACATGTGAGGGTCATTAAGGGAATATTATATGTGAATGTCCCCCCCCTCTCTCCGAAGGAATACAGTAGTATTACTGTTTACCTTTTTGTCAAGCTTTATCACTTCTCAGTAAAGTGAAAAATATCAACACTTCTTCCAAGGCAATTTATTTTCCTTATACACACACATATTTTCATTACAGAGGCAAGGGAACAGATCGACGAAGTGAAGAGACCTGAGGAGAGAATATTTGTTTTTGTTTGTCACGGCAGATTATAAATTAATTTCAAATAGCCTTTAAGGAATCTTGATGATACAGTATGGTTGGAAATGTCCTGGGAATTTTAACACAGACTGGGCTCCTGTCAGAAAAACGGACAACGTGAGCTGTCCAGTGTCTATATATATATTAGGGCTGTCAGTCGATTAAAATATTTAATCGCGATTAATCGCATGATTGTCCATAGTTAATCGCGATTAATCGCAAATTAATCGCACATTTTTGATCTGTTCTAAATGTACCTTAGAGGAATATTTTTCAAGTTTTTAATACTCTTATCAACATATGAGTGGACAAATATGCGTTATGCTAATGTTTATTATCATTTGAACAATGACAAATATTCTCATAAATATTAAACACAACAACCTCTGAACATTACAAATATTCGCCTCAATTCAACCTGGAACCTCTCTCATACAATAATACAATACAAATGGTGTGTGTGTGTGTGTGTGTGTGTGTGTGTGTTCATTGGAGCTATGTGCAACTCAAGGCATATTATGCTCGAAAGGGAGCTGCCTGGACGCTGCAATCATGTTGCGCGCACTATCCGTGCTGAGTGTGCTGACTTCTCCTACAATGTCCCACTGTCTGGCTGCCTGCATAAAGTCAAGTGCTCGGCGCAGTGGTGTCGAAATGTCGCTCCTCTGTTTTAATTTAAACAGCTCCTTATATCCGTTAGCGCAGCTAGCTAGCACCAGATGCTAACAACAACAATGCACGTAAGGTCTCTCTCTCGCTCGCTCGGGCCACACATACACACACCTTCCCGGTCCTCCCAATAGCCAGTTGGTGCCTGCCGGTGAGCGTGGAAGTGTGGTCTGCCTCAAGCGGGCGGCAGGAGCGGGGCTGTCAACATCAGCTTGTAGATGGTATTTTAAACTCGATGCGCTCTGAAACTACGGGGCGGCCGAGGAAAAAAAAATACACATGCGTTAATCGCGTTAAAATAATTAGTGGCGTTATTTTTTTTTTGCGTTAACGCGTTATTAACGCGTTAACTTGACAGCCCTATTATATATATATATATATTCACATTAGTATGCTAGCTGACAATAGCTTCATGGGCAAACATTTTGTACTGTTGCCTTGAGACCATCATCTGCTTTGGCTTGTCTCTCTCATTTGATATTGTGTATCAGTGAGGCCCAGATGAGCCAGCTATGAGGAGGTTCAACATTGATCTATAAACCGCTTTTATTAACAGATCATCTGGGCCAAACATTGGTACCAGCCAGGGACGGACTGGGACTGAAAAAACGGCCCTGAACTCTGACCAAGCCCATCCTACAACAATTACGATGCACGATTGTGGCTGGTTTAGAATCATATGTAACCATTGTCAATAAACAAACCATTCTTTAGCCAGGATTAGCACAGAAGGAGTGAGTAAACGAGGTTGATCTACGACTAAATGTGGGTGTTTCTTACAGTGCCTGCTGCCCCAGCTGCTTCACTCCATGAAATCCCTGCAGCATGTTAAAGCAGAAAGAATACAGCCTCTAACATGTGCGTCACCAGTGTGCAGAGCGCAGTGTTGTAACTATCTTACCTTAATTTGATCTTCTAAAAACACCAGGCTGCGGCAAGATCCTTATCACAGATTTTAAATTCAGCATGCTCATAAGATGAAAATAACAGATGTTATTTTTCTCTGCAAACAGCTGGAGGTTTGAGACTGGATCTGTACACCCCTCACAATGGAGGATACTCTGGGTCTAACCGGTACCAACTGAGTACCCGGTCTGGATTTCAAGATTCAAGGCTTTTATTAATCATACGTACATAGCTACGGTGTAGTTATGACGATGAAAATCTTAGGTCCCAGGCTCCTCCAACAGTGCAACACAATAAAACTGAAAAAAAAGAGTGCAATTAAATACAAAAAGAAAAATAGTAAAATAGTGAAATAGTGCAATAAGCGTCTATATTCAAGTGATATATTAGATAAATAATGTGTAAGTTGCAGCCAGATGAATGTTATGGATGTTGTTTCAAAAGTTCAGGTGTTTAATAGTCTTATGGCCAGCGTCGGCTCTGGAACCTTACTTCTGGATAGGGGTTGGACTCTATTCTTCTCGCCGGGCGGGTGTGGGGATACTCACAAGTCCCCGGTTGGGTGCTTCGTTGTTGGAGTTTACCCCAGTGGACGAGAGGGTCGCCTCCCTATGCCTGCGGGTTATGGGGGGTAAAACTCTGACTGTTGTGTGTGCTTATGCACCCAACAGCAGTTCGGAGTATACGGCCTTCTTGGAGACCCTGGAAAGAGTCCTGTATGGGGCACCTGAAGGGGACTCTTTAATCTTGCTGGGAGACTTCAACGCGCATGTGGGCAATGATGGAGACACTTGGAGGGGCGTGATTGGGAGGAACGGCTCACCCCGATCTGAACTGGAGTGGTGGTTTGTTACTGGACTACTGTGCTAGTCATGGATTGGCCATAACAAACACCATTTTCGAACATAAGGATGCTCATAAGTGTACGTGGTACCAGAGCACCCTAGGCAGAAGGTCCATGATCGATTTCGTTATCGTATCATCGGACCTGAGGCCGTATGTTTTGGACACTCGGGTAAAGAGAGGGGCGGAGTTGTCAACTGATCACCATCTGGTGGTGAGTTGGGTCGAGTGGCGGGGGAAGCCTCTGGATAGACCTGGTAAGCCCAAACGTGTAGTTCGGGTGAACTGGGAACGTCTGGAGGAGGCCCAACTTCAGGAGGCCTTCAACTCACACCTCCCGCGGAGCTTTTCGGGCATTCCTGTGGAGGTTGGGGACATTGAACCAGAGTGGTCGGTGTTCAAAGCCTCTATTGCCGAAGCCGCAGCGGGGAGCTGTGGTCTCAAGGTCTTAGGTGCCTCAAGGGGGGGTAACCCTCGAACCTCCTGGTGGACACCTGTGGTCAGGGAAGCCGTGCGACTGAAGAAGGAGGCCTTCAGGGATTTGTTATTCCGGGGGACTCCCGAGGCAGTTGCAAGGTACCGACAGGCCCGAAGGGCAGCAGCCTCGGCCATGGCCGAGGCAAAGCAGCGGGTGTGGGAGAAGTTCGGAGAAGACATGGAAAAGGTCTTTCGGGAGGCACCAAAGTTGTTCTGGAAAACTGTCTGACACCTCAGGAGGGGGAAGCAGGGAACCATCCAAGCTGTGTACAGTAAGGATGGGACGTTGTTGACCTCAACTGATGGAGTGTTAGGGCGTTGGAAGGAACACTTTGAGGAACGCCTGAACCCGACAACTCCGCCCTCTATGGTAGAGGCAGAGCTGGAGTATGATGGGGGATCAACACCAATCTCCCGGGGGGAGGTCACTGAGGTCGTCAAACAACTCCACAGTGGCAAAGCCCCGAGGGTGGATGAGATCCGCCCAGAAATGCTGAAGGCTCTGGGTGTTGAGGGACTGTCATGGTTGACACGTCTCATCAACGTTGCGTGGAAGTCGGAAACAGTACCGAAGGAGTGGCAGACCAGGGTGGTGGTTCCCCTTTTCAAAAAGGGGGATCAGAGGGTGTGTGCCAATTACAGAGGCATCACACTACTCAGCCTCCCCGGGAAAGTTTACTCCAAGGTACTCGAAAGGAGGGTCAGGCCGATTGTCGAACCTCAGATTGAGGAGGAACAATGCGGACTCCGTCCTGGTCGTGGAACGACGGATCAGCTTTTTACTCTCGCAAGGATCCTGGAGGTGGCCTGGGAGTACGCTTATCCGGTCTACATGTGTTTTGTAGACTTGGAGAAGGCGTATGACCGAGTTCCCAGTGAGTTACTGTGGGAGGTGCTGCGGGAGTATGGGGTGAGGGGGTCTCTACTCAGGGCCATCCAATCTCTGTACTCCCAAAGCGAGAGCTGTGTCCGGGTCCTCTGCAGTAAGTCGGACCCATTTCCGGTGAGGGTTGGCCTCCGCCAGGGCTGCGCTTTGTCACCAATCCTGTTTGTAATATACATGGATCGGATTTCGCGGCGTAGTCGTGGGGGAGGGGGTCTGCAGTTCGGTGGACTAAGGATTGCACCACTGCTTTTTGCAGATGATGTGGTTCGAATGGCTTCATCGGTCTGCGACCTTCAGCACTCACTGGATCGGTTCGCAACCGAGTGTGAAGCGGCTGGGATGAGGATCAGCACCTCCAAATCTGAGGCCATGGTTCTCAGCAGGAAACCGATGGACTGTCTACTCCAAGTAGGGAATGAGTCCTTACCCCAAGTGAAGGAGTTCAAGTATCTCGGGGTCTTGTTCTCGAGTGAGGGAACAATGGAGCGTGAGATGGGCCGGAGAATCGGAGCAGCGGGAGCGGTACTGCAGTCGCTTTACCGCACCGTTGTGACGAAAAGGGAGCTGAGCCAGAAGGCAAAGCTCTCTGTCTACCGGGCCATTTTCGTTCCTACCCTCACCTATGGTCATGAAGGATGGGTCATGACCGAAAGAACGAGATCGCGGATACAAGCGGCCGAGATGGGTTTTCTCCGCAGGGTGGCTGGTGTCTCCCTTAGGGATAAGGTGAGAAGTTCAGTCATCCGGGAGGGACTCGGAGTTGAACCGCTCCTCCTTGGCGTCGAAAGGAGCACCTAGTTAGGATGCCACCTGGGCCCCTCCCTAGGGAGGTGTTCCAGGCACGTCCAGCTGGGAAGAGACCAAGGGGTAGACCTAGGACCAGGTGGAGGGATAGACCTAGGACCAGGTGGAGGGATTATATCTCTTTGCTGGCCTGGGAGCGCCTTGGGATCCGCCAGTCAGAGCTGGTTGATGTGGCCAGGGAAAAGAAAGTTTGGGGCTCTCTGCTGTAACTGCTACCCCTGTGACCCGACCACGGATAAGCGGGAGAAGATGGATGGATGGATGGATGGCCTGTGGGATTTTCAATTTCAGCCCTGATTATCAAAACGGTAGAATCAGGGATGAATTGGCAATCTAAGCATGTGGGCGTTTTTCACTCAAAATGTACATCACGAGGATCATGGCAGAACATATCAGATGCTGAAAGAATTAAATTGTTCTCTGGGTTACATGAGAAGTCAAACAACGTTCTGTCTCTTTCATGAGAAAACATCAAAAGGGTTCTTATTCAAAGTGCGATATGATACTATGAATGCCTGCATTTCAAGCATGTTTATCCAAGTTTCAATTCGTTATTTTACAAACCAGCATGAATGTATTCAACACACAATTGATCAGATAATCACAGACCAGTTTTTCACTAAAGAAAAGAACCTCAGCACTGCACTCCATCCTATTGATTTTATTCACCTTTATTTATAAGGAAATCCTTTTAGAAAGCAAATTGGAAAACGCTGCTATGCATAATCAATAACAAAACACTGTAAAAGACAAAAATCATAATCTCGATTATTTGGGTCAATAATTGATATCACGATTATTAAAAACGATTAACCATTTACTTTGAAAACATCAATTTATTGAAGAAAATAACTTGAAAAGTATATTTTTAACAGTTGATTACCCTGAACTTTAAGTATAATTCAACTGAAAAACCTATTTAAAAAAAAGAAAAAATCGTTTTATTTCGATTATGTTGTTTTCATAATCGTTGCAAGCCAAACACGTAATTGCGATTAAAATACGATTAATTGAGCAGCCCTAGCTCAAAGTGCACCAGATTGATGCATTTAACTTCAACATTTAAAAAAGATCTTCCCGGGGGTGCACGCCCCCGGACCCTAGAGGATGTGACGTCCACCACCAAATAAAGCAGGTTAAAATAATGAAATTGCTACATTTTCTTTTAGTAAACACTGAAAACGGGTCCCACAGACCCAAACAACACACAAAGGTTAAAGGTAAGCATATAATAATGTTAAAATGTGCTAAATATATACACTGCAAAAAAACAAAAAAGGGGAGTAAAAGTAGCTCACGACTTGTTTTATTTTTTTAAAGTAGCTCTCATCCTAAACAAGGTTGGAGACCCCTGAGATAGAACGATACATTTGACAATTTTAAGCTTGGCCAACCATTTTATTGGAGCGATGAGGAACAGGTGGGGAATGAAAAGGCCCACCTGTTCAAAGTGGGGAATGACAGAAAAAGTTTGAGAACCACTGACTTAGAGACTTAGTAACTCACTAAAAATACTGATGCAAACCTCGGTCATATTAGGTTGAAAATCAATCAGTAGAAATTGTAACCCACATACATACTGCATGCATTCATTTTGTTTTTGCCCTGTCCGAGCTTTGTTGCTTCATGTTGCTTTGAAAACACAAATCAACGCAATTATTGCACGGCCTCTTTAATCTCTGGCAAAGACTGCTGTTCACATTTAACCTCTTTTGACTCACCTTTGGTGCAGTGCTTGTAATTGTGATTATTTCAACATTTTCCACATGGTGTAAACACAATTGTGTCAACATCCTGTTTGTAGAGGTGGCAGTCAAAGTCTTCTGGGGGTTGGAATGCTCACGTTCAGCACAGTTTGTTTAATTTCTCAGGGGACACTACCTAAAACCCTGATTCGTTTTACTCTCATCTAACCGAACGGACTCTGGGCCTCAACATATTTGTGATCATGTCATATATATTCAAAGCTGATGTAAGGTAAAGGAAGTCGTTCAGGAGGTTTCTCTAAAACACAGGAAATCAATATCCTTCTGACAGAGATTTTTTGTCGCCTTAATAATGCTAAATGTGGTAACAGCTTTTAGTCATACACTGCAGATAACTGTGGTGTAGTGCAATATGGGGCTCTGAAATGAAGGCAGTAGCTTTGCACATAAATGACTCTTCATTATTCTTTAAACAGACCTTCTAGTGCAGTGGTTCTTAAATGGGGGTACGCAGACCCATAGGGGTACATTGGAGTACTGCAGGGGGTACGTGAGATTTATTTTATGTTAATGAAAAAAACCACATAATTAATTCATTTAAACAAACTACTAATAGTAGATTAACTACTTTATTCAAAAGTTTACAGTAATTCTGGATAATAAAATGGGATAAATAAACGGGGTGCTCTCTTTTCCTCTCCCTCTCCTGACAGCCCGTCAGTCTCGTGCAGCTCTCTGAACCTGTAATGAGTGACCCGACAGTAAAGAATAAATATATTTATAACTAGTTTAGCTTGTTCCAGAGTAGATAAACTAGCTAAGTGTGTTAGGTCTAACTCTTAGTGTATTTTGCTCCACTCAACGGTCCGTCACAGCGGGGGAGCTTTGATCCGGAAGAGCTGCGTGTTCTCCGTCAGCAGCAGCTGATCTGATCTCTGATCCCTCTCTCGCGTCCGGTTATACTTCACTCGCGTTTATGTCCAAATCTATCAGATCTAGCTAGTTCTAGATAATGATATGACTGCGTGCGTGTCAAAGGACCTAAACAATAAGCGTTGCTTGGCAACGGCTTGTGGCTGCAAAGTATAGAAATGCATTATTATTATTATCTATATATTTTTTTTCTCTTCATTCCCCATGCCCCAAAATAAATAAATAAAGCAATTTTAGGAAAAGTTACGAAGTTTGAGCAGTGTGGGTTTTATATGAACAGAGTTACACATATAGTGTAATAACTGTAGTTGCCTCCCTGTCAGAATGACAAAGATCCTCAGTGAAGCTCAAGCCCAAGTTTCTCACTACATTGTAAGTACAACTTATTAAAAAGATCAGTTCAATGCAACTAATGTCGTCTTAGCGTTATTGCATTTAGTGATGGATTGTAAACATTTGAAATGTAGCATTTAAGTGTTTCTCAGTTACAAGGTTGTTGTTTTAATAAATCAGACGCTGATGGTGTAGCGCTGTACTGTACCTCTTTATATAGGCATTTTTCCCCTAAGAAATTGTTTTTGCGCTGATCAGGGGGTACTTGGCTGAATCTTTTTTTCAAAGGGTGTACATTATTGAAAAAAGTTTGAGAACCACTGTTCTTGTGGACTGTACCTCAAGGCTCCATCTTGGGGCCTCTTCTCTTTAACGTCTACATGCTACCACTGGCTCAGATAATGAAAAACAACAAAATAAGTTACCATAGCTATGCCGATGACACACAAATTTACGTAACAATTTCACCAAGAGACTATGCTCCAATTCAAACACTGAAGAAGTGCATTGAACAAATCAATGACTGGATGTGTCAGAACTTTCTCCAATTAAACAAAGATAAAACTGAGGTAATGGTTTTTGGAGCCAAGGCAGAACGTATAAAAGTTAGCGCTGAGCTTCAGCCTGCAATGTTCAAACCAACAGATAAAGCCAGAAATCTAGGTGTAGTCAAAATGTAAACCGATCTTTTTCATATGGGTGTTTTAGAGTTGTACCCCGTAGATCAGGTCTCTAGTAATTGTGTGCTCAAAGTGCACCAGATTGAAGCATTTTACGGGGGGGGGGGGGGACACATACCCCCGGACCCCCCTAGAGGGTGTGACGTCCACCCCCCAATTCAAACATGTTCATACAATACCGAATACATTTGAAGCCATTTTGACGTATATTACCTACAGTATGTCAATAAGTTTCTCTTTTTGTAGTGTATTTGTCTTTTGTAGATATTTTTCATTTATTCTTTATATATATAGAATCTCGCCTAAACCGGCCCTGGTACTAGGCCTCAAGAGCCTTTCTTGGGTTGGCAGACACATAGAAAGAAATTGGCGGGGCGCACTTCGCACATGCACACACTAAAAAATTCCACGTGCTCTGCGCTCACATTATGCTGGGCCCACGTGCCTTAGCACCGCTGCTATGACTCCATCCTAGGGGAAACACTGTGTTCACACACTAGAAAAGGGTTAGAGCAGAATATTTATAGACTTTTAGAGTAAAATCACAATCATACTGTTACCTAATAAGAAAACGTGTAGATCACATAAATGGCCCAGACAAGCAATTCCATAACTGAGCAAGCACAGAGGAAACCATTAGCAAACCATCCCCTGTATGACATCATATTCCCAAGTGACCCAGTACTATACTTCTGTATTTGAATTGCAATCCTTTTTACAACGAGTTACTCTTTTAACCTGGCACCACAGAGACTTGTGGCATCTGGTCACATTTGTATACATGCATTTCTGTTAAGTAGTTGTGCTGGTAAAGGTAATGCTGTGCAATATGGTAAATAGGGCTGTAAAGAAAAAAGTAAAACTTTCTAAAATGAAAGAGGGGGGCATACAGCTGCTCACCTGGTCGATCACACATATCTGCAAGGTTGATGTGATGCAGCAAGGCAGACAAACACTGTAGCTAAACAGGAGCCAACAGTACGCAGTCACATATACAGTATATGAGAATGCACAACTATTGACAAGCAAGAACACAGAAGCAAGCAAACTCAACAGGTGTGTGCATATTTTCTACAAAAACATGACACCCCAAGCCTTCACTCCTCTGTCTTCAACTCGCACACTTAGTCTTGTTTCCCCCCTGCTTCGTTATGTCTCTCAACCAGCTGTGCAGATAAACAACACGGAGCTCAAGAGGAGAACAGAAACATCCCTAACGGGGGCCCGGGGTATGAGCTCCTCAAATTACACTACAAAACAGCCTTGGCTTCTTCTGTCTTGGAGCCATCTCTCTCTCCTGCTGTTGCTAAACTCTGCCTCTTTGACTCCCTCGTCTTCCCACCACATTTTGCATCCCTCTTCAATGTTTAACTACCATGCATAACAGCTTGAGAATCATTTTATTTTCAAGCTTTGTGATGTGAAATACAATTGGTTTATTCGGATCTAATCTGTTTGGTTTGGATACAAATAACCACTGGTTTGTTCGCCCGGCTAGTACGATTCGTTCCGTGTGAACGCTGTCAATCAAACTCTTGTTGGGACCAAACATCTAAATCAAGACCATCTAAAAAGGTGGGTCGGTTTCTAAATGGACTCTGCTGACACTTGTGGTGAGAAACCACAGGATTTTATGAACCATGTGTCTTTGTTGTGATTTTCAGCTAAATTAAAATATGTAAAAAGCCATGTATATATTCTAATTGTCAGGCACAACAAGCACAGCCCCAAGAGGCGGCAAGGTCCGGGTGAAGGATGCAGTACGACTAAAGCCTTTCAGAGCCAACCTACAACCGGTTTAAAGGGTGGCAGATGAAATGTGCCCAGCGGGGGCCAGCCTGCTGTGGCTGTACCGGACTATGTAAAGGCCTACTTTGTTCATTTAGAACTGTGTAAAAGTGATCCTAAAGTAATAAACCATAAATATTTCACTGTTCTTATTATTCATTACATGGGGTGGATTTACATACTTATAAAAACACCTAAACATCAAGTATTCTTTTATAACGCTTTGTGAGACCAAAGAATATAAATATGTACATCAGAAGTATTACAGTGCTCCATACACTGCTGTCCTGATGATGCATCATGATAATCTGTAAACTGTTCAATTGACAAGTTACTAGTCAGTCTGTATGGCTTCAACATTACTGCTCTTGTTTTTTTTGTAAAAAGGCAGTGTAAAGACAAACTGGACCAGAGCTCAAATGCAACAATGTGTGTTTAATGCCCTTGGTGCGGACTAGAGAATTGAACTGCATGTTTGAAAGCCCCTAAATCAGTGGTTCCCAACCTTTTTTTTACCAAGGCACCCCTGAAAATATTTCGACCCCAAGGCACCCCAACTTTTTGTAGATTTAAAAACCACTTCAGAGCTAAAAAACAATAAATACACCATAAATTGGTTTTCAAATGTGTATTTAATTGAATAGAACATTTTATAGAACAAATAATGTATTCACACATAATAACAAGAACCAGACTAAAAATGTCAACACCATTTCTATGATGAATTCAATATTATAAATAGGCCTACTACTGTAAGTAGGCTCTTTTGTTTTGGCTGAAAATAGTAGGCCTAACTGTGTAAAAACACGAATACATATCAATACAGTTATTATTTTACATTTGGATTTCAAAAGAGGCAGGCCTATGATCACTTAGATTAAATAATAACTTAATAGAATTGGAGGGATGAAACAATGCCCTCTGACCTGACTGTGGTCATGTGACTCATCAACCACATCCCAAATATGAAACATTCTGCATTTCGCTATCCAGATAATACTGATTGACAAAATCATAAATCATACATTTATAAGAAAGGCACACAAATTAACATCCAAACATAAACATTTCTCAGACCGTTACACGGTGCTAGTGCGACACTTGTGCCTGCTTTTGTGAGCAGAGTCTGTTGATGCGTGGGGGGATAGTGGACAGCGCAACGCGGAGGTCCTGCTCCACTGACAGCCGGGTGCGGGTCTTGTTTTTGACATATGTGAGTGAGGAAAATGCCAGCTCGCACAAGTAGGAGGTTGGAAACTGTAAAAGCACCTTGATGGCACTCTCTGAGAGGGATGGATACTCGTGTCCCACAAGCAGCCAAAATATATCCAGACGTAGTTCCCCGTGCTTCAGTTTCAGGTAGCTCTGCGAGTTCATCCTGAGCTCTGCTGTTTAAACTTGTGGCTGATATTAATGACAGAGGATTAAACGGATCCCGGAGCCAATCGAAGTCTTCATTCATAGGAGGGAAATATGACTCCAACCTCTCCTCCAGCACTCTCAGGTGAGCAGCTACAACTTGTAGAAAAAATGCTGTCTTGTGCGCTGGGTCACTGGATGTGGGACAGCACCTTGCCCCGTGACAGCCAGCGGACCTCCGTGTGCAGTAAAAGGCCATGGTGCTCAGCCCCCATCTCATTGCACAATGTGCTGAACAACCGCGACTTCAGCGGACGGGACTTGATGTAGTTCACTATTTTCACAGCTTGTTCTAATACTGCAGTGAGGTCTGGTGGCATAGCTTTGGCGACAAGGGCTTCTCTGTGTAACATGCAGTGGGTTATCTGTACATCGGGATTTACCTGTCTCACTTTATTTACAAAGCCTTTCACCCTCCCCGTCATTGAGGCAGCCCCGTCGGTGAAAATGCTGTGGCACATCCCCCAGTTTAGACCCTGTTCTGTCAGGTAATCAGCTGTGGTCTTGTAAATTTCCTCTTCGGTTGCATGTGTGTGTAACTCTTTGCAAAAAAAGAAGTTCTCCTCAATGGATTCTCCGTCAACATATCTCACGTTGGCAATGAGTTGACAGTGGCCACTTATGTCTGTTGAATCATCAACTTGCAGAGTGAATTTGCCACTTCTCTGTATTTTTTCAGTTAGGACAGTTTCTATGTCTACTGACATGTCATCGATGCGACGTTTGATTGTATTGTTGGATAATGGAATTTTATCGATTTCTTTAGTAGCATCTGGCCCTATCATTACCCTGACAATTTCCTTACATGCCGGTAGAATGAGGTTTTCCGCGATAGTGTGGGCCTTTTTTGCCTTGGCGATTAACTCAGCAACCAGATAGCTGGCCTCTTGTGCTTTGTCAGAGACACGTAGAGACGAAAGCATACGTTGACTCTGCTTCTCATTTTGTGATTTCAGTCTCTGTAAATACTCAATGTCCTTGGAATTATAAGAAAGATGTTTTGTGCTAAAGTGTCTTGTTAGTTTACTTGGCACCATTCCTTCGTTGGATAATTTTTTTCTGCAGATTAGGCATTCTGGCGTTGGGCAGTCAGCATCCCCAGTCCAGGATAAACCATACCGAAGGTAGCTTTCGCTGTACTGTCTGCTTTTAGACTTCTTTTGCACTGCTGTTCCATCATGTTCTGTCATCCCTGCCTGTGTTGTTGAGGGCTGGGGTGCTTCTTTATTTATTGTCACAACGTAACAATCCATCTTGTAATTATTTGGCGCAAGGATAAAAAGCTGCTCTGCACACCGTAAACAATGACGTCTGACGTAAATCATGAGAATTTAAGCAGTTTAATATTTCTAAATCTGAGCAATATATGTTTTATTAGCTTATGAACTCCATTGTACATGTAATAAAATAAAGTGTATATGAAGTGAAGTTTATTAAGTGAGAAAAAAATGTGGAACATAAAAATAAGTTTTTTTGCGGCACACTTGGACAGTGCTCGCGGCACACCGGTTGGGAACCACTGCCCTAAAGACTCAAGTCATCAAGATAAAGGGGCTCAAATAAAGCATTCAGTGTCACCACAGTCACCATTCACCAATCCAAGATTCAATAGGTTAATATCCATCCATCCATCCATCCATCCATCTTCTCCCGCTTATCCGTGGTCGGGTCGCAGGGGTAGCAGTTCCAGCAGAGAGCCCCAAACTTTCTTTTCCCTGGCGACATCAACCAGCTCTGACTGGGGGATCCCAAGGCGCTCCCAGGCCAGCGAAGAGATATAATCCCTCCACCTGGTCCTAGGTCTACCCCTTGGTCTCTTCCCAGCTGGACGTGCCTGGAACACCTCCCTAGGGAGGCGCCCAGGTGGCATCCTAACTAGGTGCCCGAACCACCTCAACTGGCTTCTTTCGACGCGAAGGAGGAGCGGCTCAACTCCGAGTCCCTCCCTGATGACCGAACTTCTCACCTTATCCCTAAGGGGATAGCCACCGGAGGAAACCCATCTCGGCCGCTTGTATCCGCGATCTCGTTCTTTCGGTCATGACCCATCCTTCATGACCATAGGTGAGGGTAGGAACGAAAATGGCCCGGTAGACAGAGAGCTTTGCCTTCTGGCTCAGCTCCCTTTTCGTCACAACGGTGCGGTAAAGCGACTGCAATACCGCTCCCGCTGCTCCGATTCTCCGGCCCATCTCACGCTCCATTGTTCCCTCACTCGAGAACAAGACCCCGAGATACTTGAACTCCTTCACTTGGGGTAAGGACTCATTCCCTACTTGGAGTAGACAGTCCATCGGTTTCCTGCTGAGAACCATGGCCTCAGATTTGGAGGTGCTGATCCTCATCCCAGCCGCTTCACACTCGGTTGCGAACCGATCCAGTGAGTGCTGAAGGTCGCAGACCGATGAAGCCATTAGAACCACATCATCTGCAAAAAGCAGTGGTGCAATCCTTTCACCTAGGACCTTGAGACCACAGCTCCCCGCCGCGGCTTCGGCAATAGAGGCTTTGAACACTGACCACTCTGGTTCAATGTCCCCAACCTCCACAGGAATGCCCGAAAAGCTCCGCCGGAGGTGTGAGTTGAAGGCCTCCTGAACTTGGGCCTCCTCCAGACGTTCCCAGTTCACCCGAACTACACGTTTGGGCTTACCAGGTCTATCCAGAGGCTTCCCCCGCCACTCGACCCAACTCACCACCAGATGGTGATCAGTTGACAACTCCGCCCCTCTCTTTACCCGAGTGTCCAAAACATACGGCCTCAGGTCCGATGATACGATAACGAAATCGATCATGGACCTTCTGCCTAGGGTGCTCTGGTACCACGTACACTTATGAGCATCCTTATGTTCGAACATGGTGTTTGTTATGGCCAATCCATGACTAGCACAGAAGTCCAGTAACAAACCACCACTCCGGTTCAGATCAGGGGGGCCGTTCCTCCCAATCACGCCCCTCCAAGTGTCTCCATCATTGCCCACATGTGCGTTGAAGTCTCCCAGCAAGACTAAGGAGTCCCCTTCAGGAGCCCCATACAGGACTCTTTCCAGGGTCTCCAAGAAGGCTGAATACTCTGAACTGCTGTTGGGTGCATAAGCACACACAACAGTCAGAGTTTTCCCCCCCATAACCCGCAGGCGTAGGGAGGCGACCCTCTCGTCCACTGGGGTAAACTCCAACAACGAAGCACCTAACCGGGGATTTGTGAGTATCCCCACACCCGCCCGGCGCCTTACACCTTGAGCAACTCCGGAGAAGAATAGAGTCCAACCCCTATCCAGAAGTAAGGTTCCAGAGCCGATGCTGTGCGTAGAGGTGAGCCCAACCAGATCCAACTGGTACCGCTCCACCTCCCGCACAAGCTCCGGCTCCTTCCCCCCCAGAGAGGTGACGTTCCACGTCCCCAAAGCCAGCTTCTGCCGCCCGGGTCTGGTCCGTCGAGACCCTCCGCTTTCACTGCCACCCTTCTGGCAGCGCACCCGACCCCATCGATGTTTCCCGTAGGTGGTGGGCCCGCGGGACGGAGAAGCGGAGGTGTTGCCCACGTTGCCTTTTCGGGCTGGGCCCGGCCGGGCTCCGTGGCAAGCCCGGCCACCAGACGCTCGCCGACGAGTCCTCCTTCTGGGCCTGGCTCCAGAAGGGGACCCCGGGCTTCCTCCGGGCCGGGTATCCTCACTTCTTGTTCTTGTTTCTTTCATGAGGTCTTTTGAACCAATCTTAGTCTGGCCCCTTGCCTGAGACCAATTTGCCATGGGAGACCCTACCAGGAACACAAGGTTCCAGACAACACAGCCCCCAGGTTCATCAGGGCACACAAACCTCTCTACCACGGTAATGTGCTGGTTCTTCAGAAAGGTTAATATCTGTTTCTGCAAAAAGCAAAACGTTGCCTAATTCAAGTGTATCACGTACGTGTATACAAGTAATTTAGTAGACTCCAGCTCCTGGCTACAGCTCTGTAAGTCATAGCACATCAGTTTTATAATTCCCACATCTGGTGCAAACTGGAGAGCAGTTTAATTGTATATCCCCTTTCAACACAACGGCAGCCTCACTCTTGCATCACAAATCGTCTGTGGTAGCAAAACGTATCAGAAGCAGGTGTATAAAGTTTCTCAAAATTAGAATATAAAATTCTTACTTACACCGAAGACATACAAATTAGGGCTGTCAGTCGATTAAAATATTTAATTGCGATAAATCGCATGATGTCCATAGTTAATCGCACATTTTTGATCTGTTCTAAATATTCAAGTTTTTAATACTCTTATCAACATATGAGTGGACAAATATGCTTTATGCAAATGTTTGTTTATTATCATTGGAACAATAACAAATATTAATATACTGAATATTCTCAACAACAACCTCTGAACAATGACAAATATTCTCCGGAATATGTTCAATACAACAACCTGGAACCTCTCTCTCTCTCTTACATTCTCTCCCAACCCTGTGTACTTCTCTGCACTGAGCCAGTTGCTCAAACAGACAAGCCTGTTTACAGTTGTCTGCGAAATCGCGGGCCTCTGTCTTCATCTTCAGTCAAAGCATGAGACTGAAGTTCCCACTGTGGGTCAAAATAATGCGCTGTGATGTGCAGTCGACACGTTGGATGCGATCCGAATGATCTAACGTAGCCCCTCGTTCTCCACAATGTTAAGCTGTAGCCACCCATTTAGCTATCGCTGTTGTTGTCCAGGCGTCTCCCTGGCAAACTTTCAAGAGCAAGCGAGCGGCAGGAGCGGGGCTGTCAGCATCAGCTGTGTGCTTGGCTTGCTATTTAAAACACTTTTTTTGTATCCAAATCTCTCGCTAAAATCTCCCACCATCCAACTAACAACAACAACAACAACAAGCGTTTGGGCTCTGAAACTACGGGACGGGCCGAGGACAAATACACATGCGTTAATTGCACGTTAAAATGGCATACATTTTTTTTTCTCGTTATTAACGTGTTAACTTGAAAGCCCTAATGAAAATAACACTGATACATGCAAAAACAAACTTTCCAAAGCTTTTTAAAGAACTCTGTTAGTTTTTAGCAAGTAGACTCAGCTTAACACACAGTCCCCCTTACTGCACATGCATCAAAGCCATCTCCAGTTTATGTGGAGCTAGACGGGAACAAAAAGTGCCAGTGAATTACTGAGTGGTAGAGCCTGGGCAGCCATGATGGATTAGGCGGTCAAAACACTGCGAGCGATTTTGTGATTGCATTTTATCAGCTGGTGAAAGTGCTGTCTATTGGATCTTAAAATGCTCTCATCAGAATGAAACTCTAAAAGCACTGCAATAATTCACCTGGAATGCTAAAACTATTTAAATCTCCTCATAAAAATGCATAACCAATTCATGTGTGATGACATTTTAGGACATAGTATGTAAAGAAGTACGGGCAGTTTCACTGAAATAAAGCAATTATTATGCAATAATATTCTCGCACCAAAACCTTGCCTTTTATAACTTAAACGAAATCTTGACGTCTTGGTAACTTTTTACAAAACATTTAGATTAGTAAATAGGCTTCATGTGCATATGTGTGACTGTTTGCATCTAAGTCGCATCAGTCTTTTTTCATCTATTAGGTGTCTTTTTGTGTTTTCCAACAACCTGAATCATTTTTTATTCTAATTTTGTTTCCAATAGACAGACCCTGGAGTGGTCTGAATGTGTGCTTGTCTTGTTATTGCTGTGTAAAGCGTGAAGTACATTGATCGAGGGCTGAAGTCAAAAACAGTCATCAAACAAAATAGAATCCCTTACAGTTTGTCTCCTGCTTCGGTAACAATAAAACAATGGAAACAGATCAGGAACAACAGCACACAGTACTTTACTATTACAGAGTCTCTTCTCCTGGTTGTATTTTCATCTGTAGCAACGTAATAAATAAGGACTTGCATTATTTGCTGTAAAGGTTCTTCTGCTTCCTTGCAAGAGAAAAAAAATACTTTCTATCTTCCTTTCCATTTGTTGTTTTCCCCTAAACTTAAAATGACTGCCCTCAGCGCAGAAAACCCTTTTCTTTCCTTCTTCGCACACAATTCGCCTCTCCCCATTAACGACTCATCTCTGCCCTGTCAAGAAGTCAGGCACTCAGTAGGTAGGTAGGACCCAATTGCACGACCCGGGAGACAGAGGTAAAGTATTGGTAAGATACTTTATTTTTCCAAAAACACGATGAACAAAAAATGGTCACTCACTAATCTCAGGATGAGATGACAAAAAATGAGACCAAAAGGAAAATCGCTCACGTAGTGAGGAACACAACTTTTCTTGAGCACAAAAGAGCATAGACCTGACCATGGCAAGAGACAATACGAACTCACACTGAACACTGGGAGACAGGGGAATTTAAACACATGACAACAAGACACAGGTGAAACCAATCAGGGGCGGAGCTGGTGATGATGAGCACAGGAGACACACAAGGGGTACAGGACCTGGATGCTCCGATCGATCGAGATCGGCCGATACTCACTCTCTACCGATCGATCGGTGCTCTCTAAACATGCCGATCGCGAGAGCCGATCGCATGACGTAAAATACATGACACTTTTCTCTGTGTGCGGCAAAACAAGCTCGCCAAAATGGCTTCACCGGTCTGGCATTATTTTAAGGTGTCCGAAAAAGACAGTAAAATAGTGGTATGCAACGTGTGTGAAGCAGAAATCCTGCAGCTCCGCCCGCCGGACCGGTAAGATCTTGGTGGTAGTAGAAACACACACACAGGGAGAACCAGACCGCAGTTCATTTCCTCATATTCCAAACGAGAAATTACGGTAGCAAATCACCCGGTTCTTTACGACCAGAACTATTAACGGGATACAGACCGGAGGAACCAGGCATGGAGGGAGGTGGCAGAGACAGTGGGTGAAACTGGTAGGTTTTTGCCTGTTTGGGGAGTTTATATATATATATATATATATATATATATTGCTCGCATAAAATCCCCGGGTTTTTTTGCTTTGTATGTCGGGGGCGGGAGATTCATGTGATTGGTTGGTCGCGTTGCTCGCAAAAAATCCCCAAGCTTTCAGACACGCCCAGCTCCAAGATTTTCAAGATTTTTGAAAAGCTGCTGTGTGGACGTACCGTAAGAGTTAGACCTAACACACTTCGCTATTTTATCTACCTCTGGAACAAGCTAAACTAGTTATTATAAATATATGTATTCTTCATTTTCGGGTCACTCGTTACTGGATCAGTGAGCTGCATGAGATACTGACAGGCTGTCAGGAGAGGGAGAGAGAGAGAGGAAAAGAGAGCGCTTCCGCTAATTTCTCACGTGTTATTATCCAAAGTGAATGTAAACTTGAATAATGTACATAATTTGAATGTAATAATTAAGTTGATTGTTGTTTGTGGAAGCTCCAGCGAATGAGCCCCATTAACTGAATTTTAAACATCACTTTAAATGGAAGATTTAAAGTGATGTTTAAATCTTCCATTTAGGCCCCGCCCACTCGATCGGATATCGGTATCGGCCGATACTGATTCCGGCAATCGGCCCCGAAATTGGCTATCGGAGCATCCCTAGTACAGGTGAACACAATCAGACACACCAGGGAAACTAACGACAGGGGAAAAACACAGGAAGAAGGACCAGACAATATACAAGGAGGAAAACACCCATAACCAGACATACAAAACTACAACCGTGACATAACATGAGAATCCTGACATGCCCGTTTGTTTAATTATTTTAATCATGCTCTCATATCATCTTTCCGTTTGCTTTGTTGCTTCTTCTCTGACGCTCACTCTGCTCGTCTCTCTCACTGCCACATGCAGGATATTTCTCCTCCAGGAGCCAATCTTGATGTGATTGATCAACTCATCTCTTCTGCATTAGTGTACCACAGGAACAAAACCCTAGTTTTAACAACACCAATAAAACTGATGATGGTAATAAAAGAACCACACTAGAATGATCTGCGCTGTTGATATAAGAACTGGAAAGCGAGTTAACTCTGATAGATCCCGCTTTCTGACTCTTTCCCTCTCACACACAAATGCAAACTATGCACACATTCACACTTCAAAAAAGGTTCAATCTATTTAACAACGCAATTTATGTGATAATCGGCCCACAACTTTCTAATTCATGAGCTTTCTTTCTGGAGACTACCAATCAAATTAGCCTGAATCATTGTGGCTCTCCAGCATCAGCAAGATTCCCAGGATCCACCGGCTGCCCGCAAAGAGCTGACGGGCAGGAAAACACTTGGCCAGAACAATTCTCATGGAAATGTGGTCCAATCCTCTTGTCTCAGCACATTTCACTCATCGGCTCTTAATCAATGGAGTCCATTTGCAGGTCAGAATAAGTCCCATCATCAGTTTGTCTGAATGGCAAATTAATCCTGCAACTATTGGCAGTAACAACTAAGGTTGTAACATAAATAAATGTACACCAAAGGTCTGTGTGAAGTAGTGCTGCACGATTCTTGCTCAAATGTGAATCACGATTTTCCTCCATAAGAATTGAGATCACGATTCTCACACGATTCTCATCGTTTCAATGAAAATATGTATTGCACTCTTACTCTTAGATGTCACGTGAGTACAATGAATTTAAACGGACAACATTTGTCTCTCTTGTAACAAAAACATAACTTGTCTTTAGTCTGTAGTTGCTGAATACTGAACAAACATTACTACATTCAAAATGTGGCACCTGGAGCCAACTATTGTGGCTTTAAACAGACACCATCAACATCAAAGTGCTTGACTTAAATCCAAGTCTCAGTGTCTTGTTGCAAAAACATAGAGTAACTAAAATGAATTGTGGCTTTAAACAAAGTGCTTGACTTAAACTCAAGTCTCTCTGCTAACAAAACATACAGTAACTAAAATAAAGATATTGCTGCTGCCTGAGTGCTGAACATAAAAAATATAATTGTTGCAGCTTTATAATAACAAAATGTAAACTTTGCAGTAGCACCTGTCCACAGTGACAGGACACCCAACTACTACTGTACAACAACACCAACCTGTTTGTTACAGGGAGGAATGCACTTAAGTTACTCAAAATACCTCACCACAGTGCTGAATATAAAAACAAGACATTCACAGCTTTAGAATAATAATATAAAAAAAAGCCTAGCCGGCTAGCACCCAGTTCAACTACTGCACTTAAAGGTTCTTGTACTGAAAAAAACATAAACTTAAACAAAGTGCTAGACTCCTCTGAGCAGTAATGTCACTGAATCAAAAGGATTAACTTAAATACTGCAGTCAGTACTGAATATAAAAACGGAACAGAACATAAAGTTACAGCTTCGGAATAAATGTAAATAAAGCCAAGCTGCCTAGCTACTAGCACAGTCCATCTACTTTTTTCGGCACAAGCACAACTTCCCTCTCACTCTTGCCAGAGTCGCCACCGGGATTTTCATCGGTGTTGTTGCCATTGTCCTCGACCTCTTCGTCACTCATTTCTGTGTCACTCATTTATGTTTTTCTTGTACTACTAGTCGCTCTCGTCACTCTTTGCTAATCAGTGCTAATGCTAACGCTTCTGTAAACATACTGCCGGTATACTTATTATAAGCCACATTGGGCTTATCTTTCTGTAAAGTTGCTTGGTAGTAAGTAATAATGGTTGTTGCGGTTGTGAGCTTGTACTGTAGATAGGTTATTTTCAAATAGCCGACCCGACATATATAGGTTTAAAGTGCTCATGTTCTTTTGCGCTTGTTTTCATAGACCTGGTTGCTTATTCCTTCCGCAAAAACTGGCAACCCTAGTGGCTGCAGCGTTAACACCATAGGTTAACACTGCATGAGAGGAGGAGAGACAGACAGAACACTACCATTTGGATGCGATCATGGTACTTTAATGTTAAATGTATAGAGTATATTTGCTTTACATCGTTTAAGTATGATTGACATTGCAAGTTGGTATTATTCAGAAGCCAAATAATTAAAAAATCCCAAAAAATAAAATCAGCTTGACGTCATAGGATCGCCGTAATTTAGAAATGAGATCGCATAGGTGTCTGAATCGAGATCACGATCTTTTTTCGATTAATCGTGCAGCACTAGTGTGAAGGTTCCAAAGTAGAGCCTGATGCAATGAGAAAGACTATCGAGACGTGCTAGCAATTGTTTTCTCAATGTCAATCCTTTAATCCATATGTTAAAGTATAACACGTTCCTTGTGACAATAAAAACAAATGTACAAATGATAGTAAGATAGGAAATGTTGCATTATATTATTAGAGCTGAATTGATTATTAGACATTCAACAGATCAATAATCTGCAGTAATTTTATAACAGGAGAGACAAACATTTCTTCATTAATATCTTTTTTACGTTATGTTATAATAGTCAAGTTAGTATTATGGCTAGGGGTGTAACGGTATCCGTATTCGTCCCGAACCGTCACGGCTCGGTTCATGCAGTCACACGCCGAATACGCCTTTTTTTATGAGTGGGAAAAAAGTCTGTCATTCAGGGCAGTATCCATTACACTATGTATAATCCAGGGGGCGGTATTGTGCCTAAAAGCTGTTTGCCAACCGCCCTTAAACAACAAATGAAGAACAAGAAGAAAACACAACTAAAAGAACAAAATACAAGAAGAAGAAAAGTTAGTATTGCGAGTTCAGATAACACACAGGAGCTAGAAGACCCACCTGCTTCTTTTAAATCAGCTGTGTGGGAACATTTCGGGTTCTCTGTGGACTACAACAACGATGAAGTGCGAGTGGTGGATCGGACGAGGACGGTGTGTCGGCGTTGTTAGACAGCGGTGCGGTATGCTAATGGTAACACTCGTCCAAACATGCTAAATCATATCAGAAGGCATCACCCAGATTTGCCAATCACTGAGTGTGTGGTACTGTTTGTGGTTTGTTTTTAACTGTGTAATACAGTTCATTATTCAAAAAGTTAGAGTTCCTTATTTTTAAACTGAAACTTGCATTACTGTTCAAAAATAAATAACAACAAACCTGGAATTATGCATTTGGGACTTTTTTTTGCTTTTTCTTGTTGTACCGAACCCGTACCGAACCGTGACCCCCAAACCGAGGTACGTACCGAACCGTGAATTCTGTGAACCGTTACACCCCTAATTATGGCGTATTATACTGTTTGTCAAACAAAACAAGAAGTGAACACATCGTCTAAGATTTTGGCAAAATGTGGAGCTTACTTTCTTACAACTTACTTATACATATAACACAACACAAAATTCATTATTTAAAAAAAATTGTAGCAGGAAATTCACAATAAATACATTAAAACATTTAAAAAACATTTTAATAAATAAAAAAAAAGATATACATTAGGGCTGCACGATATTGAAAAAAACTGACATTGCGATTCCCCCCCCCCCTGCGATATATATTGCGTTTTTTTTAACTATATTTAACCGGATGAAGGTATTGTCCTCCTGTGCCTCGCTCATTTTTTACCGGTGTTTTGATGGTTTGCAAACTAGCGGGGCGGGGCCTGCTGTGATCTGATCAAGAATGATTGTGATTGGTGGTTTGCTGTGCATGCAGAGCCTGCATTTCACTCACTCAAGTACCCCTGACATGAGAGCCGCGCAAGTTTTCCTTTTGTAGCAAGCAGCAAAATAATTGTAACATGACGTGTTTGAGTTAATTCACCTACTTAAGCACTGAGCCTGTTTTTCAGGTCTCACGCTCGAAAATGGCATTCACAGAAAAAATGGCCATATCTTCCCTTCTAAAAGGGGTACATTAATAATCTTTGTTCTCAAAGTAATGATAAACCTGTGAGTTGGATGTAGAAAAGTCAGAATCAATATAGATGTTTTTTATTTTAAAGAAAATTCAGATTGAACATAGTAAAAAACTGTAAATTATAGTGTCCGTCCAAAAATTCTTGGATGATGGGTTAGTAGACTAAAAGCTTTAGGAATCCAAAGTACAACATATAATAAGTACCCTGTATCAAGATTGATGCAAAACAAGTGACATTTGACCTTTATAGAGAGATTTAGCAAAAAAAAACCTGTTCTGGGGTCATTTGGGTGGATTTTCCATATCTCTGGCCCCCCTTGGTCGATTTTGACAATGAAATCTCTTTATAACCGCTAGAGCCAATGGAATTGAGGGGAAGTTCTACAAACACCAACACATGAACCCAAAACCGGAAGCGGCATACACTCTGGTGGCTACCATTAGCAGCTAACTTTTGTGCTCCGATTTTTACATAACAATGGAATTATGGATTATAAACAATTGCTTCAAAGCCACAGATACATTATTAACCTATGGATCAACCGATTCAGCCGCGTTTTTTCTCGTTTTAATGCCATTGAACACGTCTTTTGATCAGATTGACAGCTACGGTGAGACGATCTCCCGTAAAAGCTCCGTGTTGTGATGTCTGTGTTTGCTTCCCCTGTCGCGAGATCGGATCGCTTAGTGATGATACTATACTTAAATAATCTGTGGAGTCTCAGCTTTAATCGGATATATTGTATGTGCAGTTTCGATAAGTAATAAGGGTATCTTTATTTTGAATTCTGTGCTAAAGTGTGTTAGCATTTTTAAAAAAAATGAATAAAACCGCATGTCTCTGCGGTGTGAATATCGCGCATGCGCATATCGCGGTTGTCGCCATGATACGGTATATCGTTCAGCCCTAATATACATATAAGATTTTTAGAATGAATTGTTCTACCTGACATTAGTAAAAACATTATTTTATTATTTATATTCAAAATGCACAAGGTTGGAAGCTTGCAGGTTGAGCGATAGGGCACAATAAACTATACAATAAAGAATAGAATCACCTGCACAATGCAACACAGCAGCCCTGCATCTCATACGCCCTCCAATTACTCAGTTTTTATTAAGACTACTTGTAGGTGCGCTGAGTCAGTTCTATGGTAATTTTTGAGGCTGTACTCCGTAAGAGTGTCGCATACGACTGAATTGTACCTGTAGACTGTTTCCACGATTTTCATTTACAGGCTTCAATGAAAATATATTTGCTCACCTTGCCCATACAAGCTTCACAAATTACCATAAAGCTGACTCAACAGCTTTTTTACAGGGTCCTTTTGTGGAAAGATGTATTTATGTCAGCATTGTTATGTTTGCTATGTTTCTGTCCAGCTGGTGAATGGTATATGTGGTAAAATGTGTTAAAGTTCAGTATCCATGTGAATAACTTTTATTCAGTGTTCAATAAAATGTACTTTTTAAGCCAACAAATGACTAAGAGACAATAATAACTTTAAATGTCTGTACAGACTTTGCTCAGTGAAAGTGAGGAAGAATTAAACAGTAGAGAGAGGGGACGACGCAGGCCAAGGTTGGAAGATCAATAATCATACACTCCTGCAAATGTCCAGGGGCCTTACAAGGTAAAGTATAGTTTCATTCTGTGTGTTGTGTGTGTGTGTGTGAGACCCATTATAGGGGAACAATATCATAAAACTCCTACTCTTGTCCTGCAGGTAGACAGCCCTAGCATTGCGGATTGATTTGACCAATAATTCTGGCAACAGCTGATTTAGCTGAGACCAGAGTCTATGCTTCCCATCCGTCGCCCACTCCCGCTCTCTGCCTCTGTCCACCATTATTTCTTTGCAATTCTAAAAAGAATTCAAAATTGAAACATGGCATGAATCCATGACATTTGGTGGTGAGAAAAAAAAGCTGAAATTAATTGAGGCAATTTGATGCTGATGGCTCTGATGATAAGTGGATGAACTGTTTAATATCCACAGCTCTCCCTGAGGCAAGAGGACCATCACAACTTGAGCTAGTTGCCAGGCCATGCCTGCTTCATGCAAACACATGCAGTATAGATGCATAGGTTATTGCATTTTTAATGAATGTCATCAAAAGGCCAAATGTGATTTTAATTGAAGGGAAATCAAGTATTTGACATTTAACCACCTTGAAATGATAATGGTTATGTCACTTAGACATTTTGTCATCTTATATCTCAAGAAAAAGTAGGTTTAAACTGATCTAACTGTGGCATCATGGGGAGGGATTACTAGACTGTGAGGCTCAGAGTAGAGTTGAATAGAGTGCGCAGTGGGAGATTTATTCTCCAATAATGAAGAAGACATGCCTTAATTTGTCAGCCTTGAATTCATTTTTGAGAAAAAGAAGAAGCCTAAACAATAGTAGACAATGCTTTCCTGTACCATGGCATCAAAATCTTCCGACACTGACTGAGCAGTTGCTGGTTAATTGTTACAGTATTCCAACTGTCAACATTTGATAACATTATATTTATCCTAGACTATGGATGAGAATCATGCTTACTTTGATACTGGAAAGTGGACATGTAGTTGCAAAAACATGTTTTATTTTTTCCATACAATTCCTACCATTAGAGTTCAAATGCTCAGGGGTTTGGAGAGGAGGTGAGCCACACCATTAGTGATACGGTACGACTCAGAACAGGCAAGAACAGATCTTGTGAGACATGGACTGGCTTTGTTACCCATCAAAGGACTCTTCGAATAAAAGGACAGCAGTGACAATGGTTACTATGGGGATGGACCCAATATGTAGAATATCACAAAGCAGCGAGCAGTAACTCTGCACCAGAGTTTCCGTTAGAATCTTTTTTTGCCGGTCAACATGTCCGTTAAAGTAGAAATCATCAAAATGAAAAAAGTGCCGGTCAAAGGTCTTCTTTGTTATTTATTGAGCTTTAAAACAAATTGATATGATTCGATATTAAACAAACTAATTATAGTAGGCCTAGATTAATTACATTTTTCAAAAGTGTACAGTAACTTATAATAACACGGGAATAATAAAAGGAGCGCTCTCTTCCTCTCCTGACAGCCCGCCAGTATCATGCAGCTCGCGGATCAGTAATGAGTGACCCGACAGTACAAATAAACATATCTATAACTAGTTGCGGTAGTTTGAGAGGTAATTAAAATAGCTACGTGTGATTTTCTAACCAGAAGTGTGTGTTTTGCTCCGCTCACCGCTGCAGGTGATCATGCAGAGCTGCGTGTGGACTCGTCAGCAGCAGTTGATCTCTCTCTCCCGTCAAATTAGACTTTACTCACGTTTATGTCCATATCGATCAGATCTAGCTAGTTCTAGCTAATGATATGACTACCTGCTTATTAAAAGACACCTAAACAATAAGCGTCGCTATGCAACCGGGTGAGGCGGCAGAGTATAGCGCAGCATTATGCATTTGTTTACATGCTCACCGGAAACCTGAGGCATTACCAAGTGATCAACGCACAATCAACCCATACAGGACATCTCTTTCTCCACATTAAATGTTAGACATTAGAATTGACTATTCTTGTCTGTCATACTCTTTTCTCTGTCACATACTATTCTTGTCTGTCACATAAGTGGCACAACTGATGCGATATTGTGCTAAGGAGAAATGATTTTGACCGGAGAGATTTAGATTTGCCGGTCTTCAGCATATTTTACCGGTCAAAGTCCGGTAATTAACGGCTAACGGTAACTCTGCTCTGCAGTTGTGGTGCTATGCCAAAAGAACTAGGAAACGGTATTCTCCTGCGAGTGAAAAAAGTGACAGTGAGGCAGAGGATATAACATCTGTTATCTGTGCTGCTGTCGGCCTAAGACTTATTAATTATGAATTTGTTGATTTCAGCATCAAGGCTCCAGTTTCCCCAAAAAGCCACAGGCCAGTGACCTGGATATGAGCACAAACTGTACACTACAGTAGACATTCAAGATGTCCACAGGCTGCAAGTAACACTAACTGTATACTAGCTTTGGAACTCATTCACTGTTTTAACCATAAGAGATTAAAGTGGTACTGTAAAGAATTGTAGTTACCAGGTTCATTTAGTTGTTAATGTTTCTATGTGTTTATGTTTGTGAGATTTGAAGTCTTTAAAGTTCCCATAGAAAATAGCTTTTAGTTTTTCTGCCATATATCTGCTGAGTGGAGGATTTGTACATTGCATTCTTGTCACGGCTCAAGCTATCCTGATGGGCTGTCAGGTCAGCGAGGGCCATGTCTCGATGAGGGGGGGTGCTGAGTGTGGCTGAGAGGAAGAGGCCAAAGGCTGAAAGCAGCAAGTCTTAAAAGTGCCAGCCCCAAAAGTATGTACCTGTAGCCAGGTTCCTGTCAAAATGTAGCGCGCATTTAATCCATATTTGTAGAAATCTGTGAAAGTAAATGCAAAATGTAAGCAAGTTTTTATCCACTATTGTTGATTATGTACATTTTAGCACTTGCTTTATTGAGAGCAAGTGCTAACCAGAAAAGCATTACATGGGACCTTTAAGTGTTTTTATAAAATGTGTCACTGTCAAGATGTTAGTATGGTTTGTTATACAGACCACCTAATTGCTAACATGGTTAGAGTTTGTGTATGTGCAAAACAGACTGCCCGCCTCAACTTAACAAGACAGTTAGTTAGTTTACAAAAAGGCTTTACAAACCATGCCTTATTTATGGAGCTGTTTACATTCCGACGGATTTGCGATTGGTTGAAGCTGCAAATTCACTTGACGGAGTTTACAAAGTCCCACTCAGCACACCCAGCAGCTGCTGGGTGTCAGAGAGCCGCTCACTCATCACTGCAGAGAGTCAGACTCAGTCTCCAGCAGCAGCCAAGTGGAGTGTACAATCAGACTACAGTGTTTACAGGCGTGGGAGGCACATCATTAACATCACTTCAGTAGCAACTCCTATAAGCCATAATGCATAGGGAAATAACAAGGAGCAACTAAATAATAAGAGGGACTTATAGCCAAGGGGAAGTTTGTTAAACTAATCAAAAGTCTGACACTGTCACATATAGATGTCCACATAATGCTAGCCAACCCATAAATACTCACAAGATATTAATGTTATCTCATAAATCATCAACAATAATTTGTTTGCATTATTTAACCAGGGTAGAAAACCAGAGCCAATTCTAATAACACAGTAAGGAAGAGTCTCATGCTAATGATGTACATTAAGGGAAAGCACCTTTATTTGACTCCCTAAAGCATTTTCAAAGCATATCACAAGCAATAATCAATGAGTGTTGAAGACGGCATGACTGATTTTCCATGAATAGGCTTGAATCTAAACATATCAGTAACAAAATCTATTGTTTCAATGTGGTGTGTTTTGTGTCATTGAAAATGGGAATCTGGTGGAAAGGTGTTTTTTTTGTGAATTGACGTTATAGCTAGTGATGCAAAGGTTAAATGTAGTGACAGTGGGTCTAAATAAAAGCATGTTTCTTTGTGAAGAAATGTGCACTGCTTTGTAATTGTGCAGTCTATAGCTTTACCAGCCAGTAGAAACACGTGGTTTTTCACCTCAGCAGGTTTAGAAAATGAACCCCACTGTGTGCTATATGGATCTGACGTATGGATTGCCTCTCTGTGCAGTGGTATGTACTATGGGTTGAAAAATGAAGATCGGAATCGCCTCCTGTTTGTGTAGGACTCAATAACTTCCCAACAACAACATCTACACTGAACAAAAATATAAATGCAACACTTTTGTTTTTGCTCGCATTTTTCATGAGATGAACTCAAAGATCTAAAACATTTTCTATATACACAAAATAACCATTTCTCTCAAATATTGTTCACAAATCTGAAAAAATCTGTGATAGTGAGCACTTCTCCTTTGCCGAGATAATCCATCCCACCTCACAGGTGTGGCATATCAAGATGCTGATTAGACGGCATGATTATTGCACAGGTGTGCCTTAGGCTGGCCACAATAAAAGGCCACTCTAAAATGTTCAGTTTTATCACACAGCACAATACCACAGATGTCGCAAGTTTTGAGGGAGCGTGCAATTGGCATGCTGACAGCAGGAATGTCCACCAGAGCTGTTGCCCGTGAATTGAATGTTCATTTCTCTACCATAAGCCGTCTCCAAAGGTGTTTCAGAGAATTTGGCAGTACATCCAACCGGCCTCACAACCGCAGACCATGTGTAACCACACCAGCCCAGGACCTCCACATCCAGCATGTTCACCTCCAAGATCGTCTGAGACCAGCCACTCGGACAGCTGCTGCAACAATCGGTTTGCATAACCAAAGAATTTCTGCACAAACTGTCCCGTCTCAGGGAAGCTCATCTGCATGCTCGTCGTCCTCATCGGGGTCTCGACCTGACTCCGGTTCGCCGTCGTAACCGACTTGAGTGGGCAACTGCTCACATTCGATGGCGTCTGGCACGTTGGAGAGGTGTTCTCTTCACGGATGAATCCCGGTTTTCACTGTTCAGGGCAGATGGCAGACAGCGTGTGTGGCGTTGTGTGGGTGAGCGGTTTTCTGATGTCAATGTTGTGAATCGAGTGGCCCATGGTGGTGGTGGGGTTATGGTATGGGCAGGCGTATGTTATGGACGACGAACACAGGTGCATTTTATTGATGGCATTGTGAATGCACAGAGATACCGTGACGAGATCCTGAGGCCCATTGTTGTGCCATTCATCCACGACCATCACCTCATGTTGCAGCATGATAATGCACGGCCCCATGTTGCAAGGATCTGTACACAATTCCTGGAGGCTGAAAACATCCCAGTTCTTGCATGGCCAGCATACTCACCGGACATGTCACCCATTGAGCATGTTTGGGATGCTCTGGATCGGCGTATACGACAGCGTGTTCCAGTTCCTGCCAATATCCAGCAACTTTGCACAGCCATTGAAGAGGAGTGGACCAACATTCCACAGGCCACAATCAACAACCTGATCAACTCTATGCGAAGGAGATGTGTTGCACTGCGTGAGGCAAATGGTGGTCACACCAGATACTGACTGGTTTTCGGACCCCCCCAGACCCCCCAATAAAGCAAAACTGCACGTTTCAGAGTGGCCTTTTATTGTGGCCAGCCTAAGGCACACCTGTGCAATAATCATGCTGTCTAATCAGCATCTTGATATGCCACACCTGTGAGGTGGGATGGATTATCTCGGCAAAGGAGAAGTGCTCACTATCACAGATTTTTTCAGATTTGTGAACAATATTTGAGAGAAATGGTTATTTTGTGTATATAGAAAATGTTTTAGATCTTTGAGTTCATCTCATGAAAAATGGGAGCAAAAACAAAAGTGTTGCATTTATATTTTTGTTCAGTATGTTAATTTAATTCAGCCCCCATGCAGCTTCGAATTTGACAACTCACCCTTAAAAATAAAGATGGATGGGTGACAGAACTATTCTAGCAGGTTTACACAACAGCTGAACAATAATAATCAACTCTAATGCATCCAATAACTTATTTTTGGTGGCCTTTAATACCAGAGAGACTTAGCCCAATATATGGATTCCTGGAATTTCTTTAGGTGCTGGAAGGAGGTAAGTCTGGTAGCAGATGATTACACTTTTTTCAATGCCCAGAGTTGATCTACCAAGTAGGACAACTGACCTTTATGTGATCTAATTTCATGAAATAATGATTAATCATTCAAGTTTGTGGAGTGAAACTGAGAGTTCCCTTTTATTTTGTCTTCTCACTGCCTGGGTCTGGTTTCTCTTAATAATACTCAAATATCCCGCCTCATCTCCAAGCAGCCTTTAGGGAGTAGGTAGCAACTGGGTTTTAATGCCAAAGACAGTCAGAGGTAGGGTTGGGTACCGAGAACGTTGGAATCGAAATGTTGGAACCGGTTCCGAACCGGAACCGGTTCCAACATTTCGATTCCAACGGCATCATTTAGACATGTGAATTTCGGTTCCGCTTTTCGATGCCTGAGGAAATGTTTCTCGCCGCTCTCCGTAGCCTACTGTAACCTGAGACCAGGGCCGGCCCGTCGCACTGGCGTTATAGATGTTCGCCTTGGGCGCCAGATCTGTGGAGGTGCTGCGCTGACAGCTCTGGGAGGAAACAAAAATGTTTTGACCGTTGGTGCTCATCCTAATGTTCGGCCTTGATGTAACAACATTCATAATTAAGTAAATGTAACACCCTTTTATTTTATATATTTTCTTATAACTAATGCTGTTGATATATTGTAATTTTAAGGGTGTCTATTACCATCTGGCCGGGGACAACAGCTGGAAATTAGCCATGTCGGCTAAAGCTGCACCATTTACTGTTTTTGTGACAGTTCATCGATGGGGACTGTCCACGACACTATAAATAAATAAACTAAACTACATTTTCATCCCGGTTCGCTTTTCATTTGCCCTGTACGATGGGCGCTGTAAGTGATGACAATGGGGGATGTTGGCTTATCTGGCAACCGCAGCTCACAGCCAAAGTGCGAGTGAGCATGGGAGCGAGCGAGGGAGAAAGGGAGGGTGCACCGGTACGCGCTGTTGTTATTAGAATCTGGTGCTAGCTGCTCTAACGGAAGAAGAAGATGTTTCTACAATGATGTGGAGGGAGAGTCCTCTCCAGTCAGACTGAGTAGCTGATAACTACAGCTCAGTGAGGTAAAGGACTCTTGAGGGTTTAGATAGTTCACTTTAGTCTAAGTTATCTCAGTGGGTCTCAAACGGTTTGATCACAATTTATGTAAACACATATTTCCAAGGCAGTCCTTTATAATTATTGGGATAAAACAGGTTTGAAATCATTCCAATGTATACTATAGGACAGTAAACCAGACATATCGTTTTAAACTGGAGAGATAAAAAAATATGCATTAATAAAATAGTAAAATAAGATATGAATGAACAACAAAAATAAAATACGTTACATGTATTTGTTATTGGCTATGGTAGGTTATTGGTTATGTTCACATACTTATTTAATTGTTAAAATGTAAACCGATCTTTTTCATATGGGTGTTGTTTAGAGTTGTACCCCTTAGATCTAGTCTCTAGTCATTCTGCTTAAAGTGCACCAGATTGAAGCATTTTACTTTAAAATGTTAAAACATTTATTCCCGGTATGCCTGAGAAGGCAGATATGCTTGTTTTTCTCAACAAGAACTGTTTTTAAATGGGGGGGGGGGGGGGTGGTTCCTTTAAAAGTTGGACTGTTGCACAGATGTAGCACCCCAGATAGGACTCACATGGGTGTGTCCCAGTCAAAAGCCCAGCGGATGCCAGTGGCTGGGGGTGTTGCCAATTTGCTAGAGGGCGTTGCCCAATTTCCCCATTTGTTCAATTACAGGATTTAACCATGAGATGGCGCTTTATTCACAAAATACACAAGGACAACTGGGTGTTGGAGAAACATCAATATTTTAGATCAAATAAAGTATATAGTTTGCTTTATGCAGTATATTTCTTGTAATATTGTTGGGGTGTTTTTACACAGTACAGTAGATTGAAGTAAATCAACTTATACATTAAGATAAGATAAAATGGACCTTTATTAATCCCGTGGGGAAATTCAGTAGTTCAAATAGCAACAGGGTGAGAGTGAAAAACAGGACAGCACAGATTCACACAGATTAATAAAATCAAAAATAAGATGAGCGATACAAATAATAATAATGAGAAACTATGAAATAAGAAATGAATAAAACTAAAATGTAATTATCATATCATATATTATAATGTATTGTATTATTAAGTAATATCATACATTAACCCCATTATAGCAGATGCCACATTGAATGGATGAACACATTTATGCATCAATAATTACAACGGAGTATTTCTAAATACAAGTTGTAAAAATACTTATATGTATTTAATATTAACCCTTTGGAGTCGACCGTCACGCCGGCATGATCAGATCACATGACCTGTTCAAGCCGGTGCCGCATAAAAACAACAGTCCGGACAACATTGCCGTGTGTTTCTGTCGAAAGTACTGGCTTGAAACTATATCCCAGTCTTTGTTTCATGCAAAAAGACCCAGTAAACACGGAGATACGATGATATAAAGTTAATACATTTCAAAAGTATGAACAATGGAAGCACATATTTGAATATCTTCGCCGTATTTGATCATTTTATGAAACGGAAAATACTGGAAACTGTAGATCCTGCTCAACAGGATGTATATGTGTATTTCTGTCGAAAGTACTGGCTTGAAACTATATGCCAGTCTTTGTTTAATGCAAAAATACCCAATAAACACGGACACACGATGATATAAAGTTAATACAGATATATTTCAGAAGTATGAATAATGGAAGCACATATTTTAATATCTTCACCGTATTTTATCATTTTACGAAACGGAAAATACTGGAAACTGTAGATTCTGCTCAACAGGATGTATTTACCAGGGAGGGGGTGAGGTAATCAGGTAAACGGAGTGATACGAAACGAGACGAAAATAGACGAAGAGGGACGGTGGGAACCGAAGAGAGACGGCGGGAAATGGAGAGAGACGAAGATATACGAAGACAGTCGGCGGGAGACGAAGAGAGACGGCGGGAGACTGCGATTGAAGTAAAGTGACAGACAAACATTGAGAATTTAGATATAGTTAGATAGATTTAGAGTTTTGAAGATTCAACTATGATGAAGAGAACTCTGAACGTGAGTCAAGCTTTAAGCTTGTTTTTTGACCTGGAGGAGGAGGAATCTGTGATGTTGCCCTCTGTGTCGTAGTTGACAGAAACCGCATTTTCAAAATCTGTTTTTACGTTTTTTTTGTGATTTTGGGTCCAAAATGTTCATATAGTAGAAGATCACTGCTCTAAACAAAGTCAAAAATCCTACATCCATACGAAATAAATATAATTAATTATTATTATTAAGTCTTGTTCATTGTTTTTCACTTTTCATATTATCATATCTCAATGCACACATTCATATATTGTCACTCACACATTCATGCATTTTGTTCTCATATTCATATAATGTAATGCTCATATTTATACATTTTGCTCTCATGCGAAATCTACTAAAACGTATGTCATGGTGGTCAGCTGTTAAACACAAAAGTGTATCTTAAGGGCTGTAAATATAATAAGCCTGTTGTCAATTTTAGACACAGGCTTATTATATTTACAGCCCTTAATAACATTCATTTTCTGGACTCAATGTGTGTTTTGGCCGTTTTCTTTGTTCCAAGCAAACGAGTGCTTTTTGTTTTGAAATCACTTCCGCGAGTTTCGCGGGCCCCCCCCCCCTCGCTCCACTGACCATTAGACCATTTAGTAAGGTAACAAGCAAAAGGGCAAACACACCTCTCAGACGCTCTTCCGTTTACTTTTTTAATAAAGAAAAACAAATGGTCCGTAGATACACGGACTCATATAGCCTATATGTATACTGTAAGGAGAATGTATGTACGTGAGAGGACCAGTATGAATTACGGCATAGAAATATGCAAAGAAAACCTACAGAGTGGGGGGGGGGGGGGGGGGCTTCCGATGGCCAATTCGTTTTAAACAAAGAGTTCGCAACACAGGACAGCATAGGCAACATGGGGGGTGGGGGCTGGTGAACAGTCTGGTCAATGTTTCTAAACACAATCCCCAGGATGTGTCCTAATCAAACAAAAAGAGAAAATGCAGATATCATTCTCTCTCTCGACTCGCTGGTATCTCGAGCTGAGCGCTCATTGGTGTTCATACTGCTCACAGGCTGGGCTTCTGTGTATATCTAGTGTATTCATTTCATACTGTACCCCTCCTCACTGTTTATTCATCATTCAAACATGTACACCTTCCTTTTTTCCCGTCAAGAGGTTGAAAAAGATTGAGTCCTATGTTTCCAATTGGTTCCCAAATCTGAACATTGACCAGTGGCATAAGATCAGGAGCCGGGTAAATGAGAGGGAGCCCCCGAAAAACAGATCCCGAAATAGCGTCCTGGTTTCCGCAGCAGATAGGCCTACAATATACGGTGTCTGTTATGTTAGTTATTTTAAATAAAACGTTGAAAACTGAACTTGAAAATTGTTTCCTCTTTTTATTTTATTTATCATTTTCGGGACGGGGAGACGTGGAGAGACGTGTGTGATTAAAAATTAATTTGCAGAAATGTAAAGTAATCTAACTAAGTTCTATTCATATTCTTGACGGGAAGAGCCGTGTAAATGGGTGGCCATATGCATTTGAAAAGCAATATAAATCACACAGTTATTGTACAATAGGCTATAAAAGCACCATCGATAACCATTACCTTTATCCAATTCAAACTTTGGACGGGAAAAAAGGAAGGTGTACATGGTTGGGCTATACTGTAGGCCTACTGTATACATACAAAGGCCATTCAAGCTAGAGTTCTTCTGGAAATGTTCACATCAGGCCAGAGTCCTGCATCTGGTGACCCGCAAAAAAGGTGATTCGCGGGTGGTATTTTTTCAAACGCTTTTTTCCGGGTTCGGTTCTGGGTAAAACAAAGATGATGCGGGTCGGGTCGCGGGTATTGCATAATAAATATATTAAAATAATAATAATTTTGTTTAATGTTTAAATCCTCAGACTTCTCCCCGCAGGACTGTGCATAATCATAACCTCTGCAGCGCATCAATCTGCTGCTGTGCGCGCCACATTCGAAATGGCTGAGGTGAAGCTCTCTAGTGGAGAATACAGCATTTTCAATAACACTTCCTCAAGAGCGAAATACAACGTCTGGGAGGCTTTTGGTTTCATCCTAGATGGAGAAAATAACCAATATCCCACGCTTTTTGAGACAAATATGCAACTGCATGTGTAAATAATTGCACGTTTTCACTACTCATATATAGGCTAGGCTATGCGGGTTCGGGTCGGGTTGCGGATCTTGTGCCGACGGGTCGGGTCGCGGAACTAATTGGCAATATGTGCGGGTAGCGGAGCGGGTTCGGTATTGCACGTCGCGGGGCGGGAGCGGGTCTTGAAAATCAGTCCCGTGCAGGGCTCTGCATCAGGCACTTTCAAGTTAAACAATACTACAGTAAACAATCAACACAGTAGGCCTAAATTATGTGGATTAAACCACATTTATTTCGTTAAAAATAAACGAAATATGATTTTGTTTGAATGATTAAATGTCATCAGGCACCTTCAAGTTAAACAATCAGGTGCACACTTTAATGTGCCGCCGCCTCCGGACTCGGCTTGACTCGGTTTAAAGAATGCACAAATGTGTTTAATCGTTTATGTCAGATATGTACTAAGTAGCCTAAATATATTTGTTCCTGCTCAAGATTAGATTCAACTTTATTGTTATTGCACATATTGCAGGTAGGCCTACTGAGACAACGAAATGCAGTTTAGCTTCTAACAAGGTGCAACAAGCAGCGAAAAGTAATGTGCACAATACTACAGTAAACAATTAACACAGTAAATTATGTGGATTAAACCACATTTATTTCGTTAAAAAGAAACGAAATATGATTTTGTTTGAATGATTAAAGGAATGGTCCACTCATTAGATAATTAATCAAAACTTCAGTATTTAGTGAAACGTTATGTTTAAACCATACCCTGAAGAAATCAGCGATATTCCCCGGTAAATAATGATTTTATAGCTCTTTTTTATCAAGACCTGTATATTCCGTCTGGCCGCCGCCATGTTTGCCATTTTCAGTAGTCACGTGATGGTCGTGACGTCATCCATGCGTTCACTTTGTCAACACACGGAAACATGGTGGAGTATTTCAGTTCGGACTCGTCAGCAGAGCAACAAGTTTTGACCAATGTGAAGAGATTGGATGGGGGAATTCAGCCATACATATCAGTATGACAATACGACACCCTCTGTCCTCAGACCCTCACATCGTACAAGGAAAAACTTCCGAAGAAAACCCACAGTTTAAAGGGAACATGGGAGAAACCTCAGGGAGAGCAACAGAGGAGGGATCCCTCTCCCAGGACGGACAGACGTGCAATAGATGCCGTGTGTAAATTGAAAAGATAATACATTTGCAACATAGGTAGTCCAGATGTTTGGAAATGCATGTGTGTATAACAGGAAGATGATATAAGATACTATATGTATGCATGTAGTACCACCCTTGCTAGCGATTCCCTCTCTAGTTTAGCATACTCAGCTTCGTTGTCCCTGGCCATAGAATCACGATTTTATGGAGCCGGAAAAACTGGGGGGAAATACACACTAGCCGGTACTACGCTATATGGAAAGGCCACCAAAAACTGTCCTGGCCTGGACGTTAAAACGGGGCTAGCCGCTGCAATGGAAATGCGCTATAACATACCTTATTCTTACTCCGAGCACTACTTCTGCTCCTCCGTCGCTTCACACTTGCAGAGGGCGATTTCTCTACTGGCCGAACTGGTGTCCTGGTCGGTGATGACACCAGAAAGACCGATGGTACTGCATCTCCATTGAGTAATGGTTGTTCCATAAATCCCATGTTATGTTTTATCATACTCTCAGAGTAGTCGTCCGGAAATGTGAAATGTTCGCTGCATACATGAGCCTGTAAATCTCTCTGTTCGGGCCGGCCACATTTCGCTAGCCACTGCCTCCGAATGTACTTCTTATGCTTACCTTTTGGCAACAGATGGAACTAAGCATTCCGTGGATTGTTCCTATCCGAATTATGGCAATATTTCGCGATACAGTGAGGCATATTTGAAGAGAGAAACTACAGTAAATAACATGGAGATCAACGTGTCTTCGAAAACCAAACGCATGGATTACGTCACGTCCGGGAAATGGCGGCGCCCACAGTGTTGATGTTATTTCGGTATATAATCAGTTTAAAATCACTGATAATGTCATCGGATTAAAAAAAAAAAAGAGAGACTGGCAGAGACTGGTCTGTTTTATCGGATGATAATTTTTAAAAAATGAGTGTCATGAGCATACCATTCCTTTAAATGTAGGGTGAATGTGGGAATGTGGGACATTTTTGCATTTCAGACTTCGGGAATATATTGCGATATGAAGCCGATACAATAAATCAAAATCCAGTAGGCCTACCATTCCAAAATCCCCAGTAATATTAGACACTAATAATACAGTAAACTATTAACACTGTACATATTATTGTTTGCCCGTGGGATTGATTAGGATGATCGGTAGTGAGAGCCGCTGCATTTTCCTCCGGTCGGATGTGATATAAAAACAAAGCGATTATTTTTGTTGTTGTAAACTCACGTGGATTACATTTAGTGCATTCATTTCAACTCGCGAACATATGATAGGCCTACATTAAATGATTGTGTGAGGATGATGATTGAAAATCGTTTGTTTGAGTCTGGATGCATTTCCTGATCTAAAAACATAGCGATGGTTTTGTACTTACGCCAACGTGAATTAAACATTATTTTGTTAAATAAAAACATGGTGATGTTTAGTAAATGATTACATGTCTCTTATTTAGCATAGAATGTGACATATGGATCTTAACAAATATCCGCTATATCATCACTCACTCAGTGACAGACCTTGGCGTTCATACAGCTGCAAACAAAAACAAAGTATGTTGTGATTCTGCTCAGCTGGTTGAATAATGGCTTTCTGATATCTTCTGTTTATGTTTGAGTCAGCAATCTCTTGTAATGATGGGTTTCAGGTGAGATCAGGACAGGCAGTACACAACCATTTATCAAAAATAATTAGAGGTAAATATGCATGCACCTAAAAGATTATTGATTCTTGGAGGCATCACAATTCTCTCTCAAACAGAAATCCCTAATTGTGATTCAGAGGACCGAGTGAACCAAACACTGACTTCCAGCCAAGTGCTCCCCTCTGCAGGCAGACGCTTCTGTAGACTGTAGTGAAGTCATATTGTGCAGATGCACAGGGGAAAATCAGCATGAGATACTCAATGTTCACGCTCCTAAATGTTGTTTGTTTAACCCTGTTCTATTAACCAATCATGACCAGTGTGTCAGAAACTGGCAGAAACACGTGTCTTTATTCACCTTTTTTTTTTTAAATATTCAAAACGTCTTTGTCCAACATTAGACAGATCTCTCTGAAAACGATTTGAATACAAAAAGTCTGCTGATGCTTCAGGTTTGGCTAATGTTTTGGTGAGCGTGTACCGTTTATGTCAAACTCAAATGTGATCTTAAACATTTAAAAAAAAGAAAATGCAAAGAGTAAATCAGTGATAACACAGCACTGATTTAAATGTAATCAAATAAAAGCACAGTTTATTGATTTGTCTCATGTTATGACTTCAATACTGCTAATTTAAAATCAATTTACTCCACCTAATGTTCATTTATTGAGCTTTTTGATCCAATACAGGGAAAACGATTGAATGCATCTCTGTGTGCTATTTCCTCTATAGATTCAATGACCAGCAGAGTAGATGCTAGTAGTCATCTCACATTTATTCAAGTACTACTGAGCTCAGGGTAGAGACTAACGGGAGCACGGCATATATAAAATGATGACGAACACAGATACCAAAGGGAATTGAGTTAGCATGCCCCCCCCAGGCAATATTGATTTACTTTCAAGGTCTTAAGGTCTCATTGGCACCGTATCTCACTCTCACTCTCTGTCTCCACTGCCGTGCCAACGAGTGTTCAATTTGATAAGAACAGTGTTTCACTTTCTTGACATCTGAGTATTGGTAGTGGCAGGGTTCCAGTTATGCCCTGTGCCATTTTTGATAGACTGTGGAAGTTGGATTAATTGTAGGCTGGTGACATTTTTGAGAATTAAAACTGCTAGCATGATCAATCCACTGGCTGGAGACAGGAAGTGTGTTCGCAGAGTTAATTTTGTGGGGAGCGATTGTTTATAGCACGGCATTTTAAATGTGTTACTTTGTGTTTAACAACAATGACACTGGATGCATAGACATATGCATACACTTGAGCAATCCCAGAGTTCAGCACAATGGAATATACAGCGTGCTTGTCTTGAGCCGAATCCTGCAGTTTATTCATGGCTGCACTATAAAGGGCAGCCGCTATTATAACAGCTGCTCTGTTTAACAGCATTGCTGGATGCAAGCAGAGCATGAAGCACAATCCAACATTAACAGAGATGGATGAAGTGCTTTACATTTTCTCTCAAAGTTGAAGTTTAGTGCTGGAGCAACTGATATCAGCAAAGCCCAGGATCATCAATAATATTTAGTAGACACTGCTCACCAGGACAGAGAAGCTCCAATATTCCAAAATCTAGTTCTACAGCACCAAAGAGACTCCATTTTAAGTACTTTAATCTTACTTTTTTGGAGTTTTACTCGTGTTCATCAACAACTTTGAGGAAGGTTATCTTGGGCTTGAATAACACAATTTAAATACACGCACATTTGAATTGGATCCTATAAAGGCCCCAGAAGAGATTAACAGATGTAGCTCCCTTAACTTCCATACAGGCACCTAAACACACTTTATCTCAGCTCTACCCACAAAGACACGCATTCACAAAATCTCTCACTTTCCCCACACAAAACCTAGGCAACTTTCCAGACACAATGCCTAATGGGATTTGCTGTATTTACAGTAGACTACCCCTTTATTGAAGATGTCCATCACACGTTGGGGCTCAACCAGATTGTTGCCTGTCTGGTCAACATTTCAGAAGTCCTTTCCTTTCATTGACCTAATTGAATTGTCTCAGTTTGACCTAAGCATTATACATGGCAATACAAGTACCCAGTATTGGCTACAAGTAGGACTATACCGGTACTTGCAGTACCACTCTTCATCAACATGAGAGCTATTCTCTCCTGAGGACCACAGCAGCACTGCTAAGCCATCCACTGTGAAAACATTCACACTGTTTCTCATCGTTCAACAACAAGGAGCCCCTTTCTTGTCCTTATCCGGCACTCCTTCCTAAAACTTAATCTTAAGCTATAGTCAATGTCAATATTTCTTTCTTATCATTAATATTTAGTAGACACTGAGTCTAGCCTGGACAAAAGCTCTGTGGCAGAGTTGCTCCAGAGCCACACATCTTGATCTAAAGCACCAAATAGAATAGGAAGTGAAGGAGTAAGACACAATACATTCTGCATGAACCCATAGCCTCTCGTACCTGACTCACTTCAAACAAAGGCCTGACACCAGGCCCAGTTAGGGAAGTGTTTTATTTTCAAGCTGTCAACTTCAGCCTACATAGACAGAGCCTACCATAAAAGGGCATACAAGAAGTGGAAACAACTAAACATATATTTTTTAATTAATACATAAAACTGGTTAACTTTAATATGTGAAAATATGGAAAAAGCATAAAATAGGCCAATACTATCAAGTTCAACCAGTTGTGTTGTTTACCAGCTGCACAGTCATGAATGGTTGATACTAGTGGTGCACGATAATTATCGGTCCGATATTAGGAATTATGACGTCATCCCGATAAACCCGATAAAAGTATTAATAGCCCCGATAATATACAATATATTTTTTAAGGTAAAAAAGAAAAGAAAAAATACTGCGGTGTGGGTGGATTGGGATGAGGGGCGCTTGTTTTTCCACTCGGCTCCTTCCGTTTTGCCAGTACTGTGGTATTAGTGGTTTAGGAAGAGGGGAGTTTTTGAAGCCAGGACAGTAAACAAACATGTCGTCGGTAGTATGGGACTATTTCAAAGTTTCAGAGTTAGATAGTTCGCTTGCTATTTGTATTAACAAATGCAATGCAGAAGTTCCACGAGGAGGGGAAAAGGCAACGAGCTATAATACTTCCAACCTGATTAGTCACCTGAAACATCGCCATCGCTACGATGGTGTGTTAAAAGCGTACGAAGACGCCTGCGCTGCTAAACTAGCGGTGAATCCAAAGCCAGCTGCAAAGGCACCGGGGCTTTTACCTATCGACGAGGCTTTTGAAAAAGGCAAGAAGTTTGCCAGAGAACCCCAGGGCTAAAACGATCTCTAACTTAATCATAGAAATGATGGCGCTTGACGAGAGTCAAAACTGTTCTTGGCTTTGTTTTGTTCATAGTAGTAATGCTCATGTCATTTGCTCACTACTAGTCTTTTTTTTACCACCAGGTGTGCAAAAACTACAGGTACATTTAATATATATATATATTATATTATTATCGGTTATCGGTATCGGTCTTGAGAAGCAGGAAGTTATCGGTATCGGTTTCAAAAAAACAATATCGTGCATCCCTAGTTGATACTAAATAGCCCATTATGGAAGTGATCACTCTGCACTGTCTGACAGCAGGCAGCGCTCAGCGAGCTGGCAGAGCTTGGAGGATTGTCTCTGACGAGCTTCTAGCTTGCGTGGACTATTTTGTGGGTGCTGGCAACAAGCGGCCCGAGGGCTTCATCAGCCAGGAACACTCACATGGAATCAGTCCCATAACAGATATATTGAAACCATTAGGGTAAAATTACTTGCAAATTGTTCTAGACGTGTCGTGAAAGTAGAAGGGAAGAGTTGTTGTGAAGGCTGTCACTTATTTGGCAATTTAAAATGTTGAAAAAAGCCAGCAAAATGCAAAACTTAAGTCTATCTTGTTATGTTTTTGTCTGATGTGTTAAACCTGCTTCAACTGTGCTGGCTTGGCCCTTCTCACTGTCCTAGACATAAGGTGTGGCCTGACAAGCCAGACAAGCTTATAAACCCTTCTGGAGAGCATCTTAAACCACATTAAATTGGCTGGAGTTTTTACAGTTCTTTGTTTCTACCACACCATGGCATGAATTAATTAATAAATCTTAAATAAACATTCAAATACCTTTTTTTTTTACAAGCGCATAAAGCAAGCAAGAAGTCTGCACAACCTACTTTAAACACAAAGTACTGAATCCAGCTTTAACTTTTTTTGGCCAGACAATCTATTTTTGCCCTCTGCATCAACAGAGCGAATCCATCCACATAAATGAGGGATTTTCATTAATTAGAGTTTATATTCATGCCTTCTTTGCTGTGCACAGCTCCTGATATAAGCTTGTCATTTGTTGTGGAAAATCAGCAACACTTGGTTAGAGTCCAAAAGTCTCACTGCTAATGAAAATACTACAGAATCATTCTCTCAAAATATTGGAAAACACCATTTTAATGAATTGTGCAGCCTTCCAAGAACGAGTCCTTACAACAAACACAGCAGATCTCACTGATGCACTTGAACGGGACACAGACAAGCATCTTTTGACAGTACCTGATTATTAAACTCGCACGGCGACAAATACTCTTTACAGCAACACTCATTGAAGACCTCTTTTATATTTCGTAGACAGCAATTCAGTGTTTCAAAACAGATTCTATCAAAGAGTCACGAATCACAAAATGTTATTACTCATAATTAAAGCACAGAGTGGGTGGATTCTGTCACTTAACCCGTTTGGGGCATTGTTCCACCCTGCTTTCCTGTTAGACCCCTCCCTACACTTTTTCTTCATGAAATGGAATTGCCTCATAATTTGAGGCCCCGACAGCTTGACCCCTGTTCCCCGTTTTTCTCTTGGCCCATTTAATGCATTAAAGGGCAAATGCAGACAATTTGTTCTTGTTGGAAAACATGAACTGTCAGAGCAGTAAAAGCTGATACGACTGTATGGGTAGAGTGGGTTTTTACACACAACCCCATTCAACTGTTTGAACAAGCATTTGGGTCTCTGAAATGCCATCCCATTTGTTTAGAGACCCTTCTAACCCCCCCTACACTGATGAAAGAGAAACAAGAGCAAATGAATAAACTGTTGTTTACCTTTTCTTTACACAAAGCATTTAGTTTCACAATAATGCATCGTACAGTGCTCTGCAAAATGAAATGGATCTGGTTCCAGGTTGATAATAGGGCTGAACGATGAATCGATTTTAAATCGAAATCGCGAATTCGAGATGATGCGATTATCAAATCGCAAAGCCTGCGATTTTTTTAAACTTTTTTTTTTTACATTTTTTTTTTCTTCTTCTTGTGTGTCAGTCATCCACACCAATCAGAAGTGCTGTGCTCCACATGTACCAGCCATTGTTAATCAATCAGAAGTGGCCCATGATAGAAGGTGATAGACAGATTGATCCAATCACCTGCCAAGTGCTTTTGAAAGTGCCTGCCCTTTCCAAATGGCTTCCAATGGAGCTTTCCTAGATGGTTTGGTGAAACGAACCATCTGAGTCAGGTTAGTGACGCTCCATCACATGTTTCTACTACAGGGTGAATCTTTAACTGAAGCTTGACTTTAAAGCAACCCAACGGAAGTTTCATGTAAGTTTAGTTCTTTCACTCGTAGCTCGGGCTGCGGGGATGCTAGAGACAGGAGTATGTTGATACGACCTTCCTAGCCGGAGTTATGGCCGCATTTTACAATAAACTTCCATTGGGTCGCTTAAAAATAAATATCGCAATTCGAATCGCAATATTTGTCAGAAAAATCGCAATTAGATTTTTTCCCAAAATCGTGCAGCCCTAGTTGATAATTCATTTTGTTTTGATTGATTATATTAAAATTAGGGCCGGGACTTTAACGCGTTAATTAAGATTAATTAATTACACAAAAATTAACGCGTTAAAAAATTTATGCATTTTAATCGCACTTATTTTTGCACAGCGGAATGTTTCTCACTGGATGAGTTTCAGGCGTACCGATTATACTGGAGCACCAACTAACGTTCATGACTTCAGCATGGGACTTCAAACAACAACAAACCACGGTGAACAAGAGTCAAACATGAACGAACAAGCTGATGAGACCGCTTTGGTCGGCCCCGTGGATGGGACATTTTGTTTTAAAAAAACAGACAGATGGAAGCGTCGATAAGAGCACGGTTGTGTGCAAATTATGCAAAAAAGAATTTGCATATCACCGCAGCACATCAAGCCTAAAGTATCACCTAAATGCAAAGCATGTAGCAGCTAGCGTGGACGTTAGCCCGACTCCGAGTGCAAGGAACCACACCCTGACCCAACCCACACACAGGATAAGTAAGTCCACGTCTGAGAAAATAACCAACTCCCTGGCTCACTGGATTGCACTCGACTGTAGACCACTTGGAGTAAAATCCATGTGAAAATTGCTTCTCACTGTTCTCAGGTCAAATATGTATATTTGATTAAAAATGCGATTAATTTCGATTAATTAATTACAAAGCCTCTAATTAATTAGATACATTTTTTTAATCGAGTCCCGGCTCTAATTAAAAGCCCTCTTCAACTCTGAACATCATGTTCTTGTTCTTTTGAGTGGTGGGAGTAGAATAATGTAGTTCTCTAACAGTCTAACTCAAGAGGACAAAGATAATTACGATGACAGGTTAATATCATGGTCTTTTATATCGTCTGCTTTAAACTGAAGTGGACTTATATCAAACAATGATCTGTCCCTTTCAAGACTTAAAAGCTGCAACGTGTGGTATATCTATGTATATAAAGATAAGATAGGCCTTTTTGAGGACAGTACAGATAATAGTTCACACAAGGATTATACAATCATAAACAAGATGAGACATGTAACAGTTTAAATGAAGGTTTAAACACTAATCAGTTAAATGTACATATATACAGATATGTGTTAAGATTGCTAAATATATTTGACATGTATGTGTGCAGATGAAAGTCATATATACATACAGTGCATTTCTTTTGTATATACAGTGCATTTTGTTTTTACATAGGTTAACCGTTGATTGTGCAGCCTGATGCTTAATGGAATAAGGGAATGTCCAAGGCGTTGTGTGGGAGGAGGGATGAGTTTAGGCTGAACGTGCTCTTCATCCTCACTAGCTCAGCATGACATTTGTATTTGTGTGTGTCTAGCATTCATCATTTTAACTTTGATATGTTATTCATCTTCCTAACAGGTGTGACAAAGGACCCAGTTTAACCAGAACAATTACTTGTCTTTCACAAGTTTCACTGTTTAAAGTAAAGTGAAGCTGTCAAAAACTGTTTAGGCAGTGTCAGCTTATGGCTTTATTAAGCTGTTATTTTGTTTTGTTGACGCAACATCTGAGTTAGTTCTACCAAGCTTACATGATTTTAAGACCGCCTGTTTTAAGCCTGGTATCTCATTGACTTAGTGTCTCTTAGGGATGCTCCGATCGATCTACCTCTGGAACAAGCTAAACTAGTTATAAATATTCTTCACTGTCGGGTCACTGCATGAGACGATACTGACAGGCTGTCAGGAGAGAGAGTGAGAGGGGGAGATGAAAAGAGAGCGCTTCCGCTTGTTTCTCCCGTGTTATTATCCAAAGTTAATGTAAACTTGAATAATGTACTTCATTTGAATGTAATAATTATGTTGGTTGTTGTTTGTGGAAGCGCCAGTGAATGAGCCCCATTAACTGAGTTTTAAACATCACTTTAAATGGAAGATCCTCATAGCTCCCACCCACTCGATCGGATCGGCCGATACTAGTTCCGGCGATCGGCCCCAAAATTGGCGATCGGAGCATCCCTAGTGTCTCTGTAAAGTATTGTGACACTGGTGTACTGAAATGTTAATATGTACCACAATCAGTATGTCATTTAACCTGTTGAACCCCACCCCCCCCCGCCACCGGGGGGGAAAACGCATCATCTGCAGGAAACAGCGTCTGAGGGCTTCTTAATATTTAATAAACTAAGAATGTTTCATATCCATGTAACGGAAAGAAACTCAGCTAAGTGATCATTTTTATTTTTATTTTGCAAAGAAAAAAACACAAAGCTAACGCTGAGCCTCTGAACTAGCCTCGAGCGAAAAAATGCTAACGCTGTTTGCACAGAAAACACGGTATAACACCCTTATTACTTATCGTAACTGCACATCCAACATATCGAATAGCATCGTGAGAATACACAGAATCGATTGGTATCTAGATCATCACTCCATGATAAGAACTCGCAACATTATAAACAAAAACAGACATCACAACACATGGCGCTAGGTAGTCGTTGCCTGACAAAAGTTGTCTTCAATGGCATTAAAACTATAAAAAACGCTACTAAAAGTTAATCCATAGGTTGATCCAATGTGTCTGTGTCACTTTGAAATGATTTCTGATAATCCATCAGCAATCATTACAGCTATTGATGGACTGCTTAGCAGAGATGAAATCCTGGCTGAGCCAACATTTCCTCAACCTCAATGAGAGCAAGACTAAGGTTATCTTTTTTGGACCCCAACCTCCAGCCTCTCCGGTTCATATTCTGGGCTCCCTCAAAAATAATATCCTCCCCTCTGTCACGAACCTTGGAGTGACCTTCAATAGCGCTTTTAAATTCGATAAGCAGGTCAGCAGCGTAGTCAAAACCTGCTTTTTTTTTAAAATACGACTATTGGCCAAGACCAAGTCGTTTTTATCTTTTAAATACCTAGAAAGGGTTATTAACGCCTTTGTTACCTCGAGGTTGGACTACTGCAACGCTCTGTACAGATGTAGCACTCCAGATCAGACTCAAATGGGTGTGTCCCAGTCAAAAGCCCAGCGGATGCCAGTGGCTGGGGGTGTTGCCAAATTGCTAGAGGGCGTTGCCCAATTTCCCCATTTGTTCAATTACAGGATTTAACCATGAGATGGCGCTTCATTCACAAAATACACAATGGGTGTTGTAGAAACATCAATATTTTAGATCAAATAAAGTATATAGTTTGCTTTATGCAGTATATTTCTTGTAATATTGTACAGTAGATTGAAGTAAATCAACTTATACATTAAGATAAGATAAGATGGACCTTTATTAATCCCGTGGGGAAATTCAGTAGTTCAAACAGCAACAGGGTGAGAGTGAAAAACAGGACAGCACAGATTCACACAGATTAATAAAATCAAAAATAAGATGAGCGATAAAAATAATAATAATGAGAAACTATGAAATAAGAAATGAATAAAACTAAAATGTAATTATCATATCATGTAACATGTATTATTAAGTAATATCATACATTAACCCCATTATAGCAGATTCCACATGGAATGGATGAACACATGTATGCATCAATAATTACAACAGAGTATTTCTAAATACAAGTTGTAAAAATACTTATATGTATTTAATATTAACCCTTTGGAGTCGACCGTCACGCCGGCGTGATCAGATCACATGACCTGTTCAAGCCGGTGCCGCATAAAAACAACAGTCCGGACAACATTGCCGTGTGTTTCTGTCGAAAGTGCTGGCTTGAAACTACTGTATATCCCAGTCTTTGATTCATGCAAAAAGACCCAGTAAACACGGAGATACGATGATATAAAGTTAATACATTTCAAAAGTATGAAATATGGAAGCACATATTTGAATATCTTTGCCGTATTTGATCATTTTACGAAACGGAAAATACTGGAAACTGTAGATCCTGCTCAACAGGATGTATGTGTATTTCTGTCGAAAGTACTGGCTTGAAACTATATGCCAGTCTTTGTTTCATGCAAAAATACCCAATAAACACGGACATACGATGATATAAAGTTAATACAGATATATTTCAGAAGTATGAATAATGGAAGCACATATTTTAATATCTTCACCGTATTTTATCATTTTACGAAACGGAAAATACTGGAAACTGTAGATTCTGCTCAACAGGATGTATTTACCAGGGAGGGGGTGAGGTAACCAGGTAAACGGAGTGATACGAAACGAGACGAAGAGGGACGGTGGGAACCGAAGAGAGACGGCGGGAAATGGAGAGAGACGAAGATATACGAAGACAGGCGGCGGGAGACGAAGAGAGGCTGCGGGAGACTGCGATTGAAGTAAAGTGACAGACAAACATTGAGAATTTAGATATAGTTAGATAGATTTAGAGTTTTGAAGACTCAACTATGATGAAGAGAACTCTGAACGTGAGTAAAGCTTTAAGCTTGTTTTTTGACATGGAGGAGGAGGAATCTGTGATGTTGCCCTCTGTGTCGTAGTTGACAGAAACCGCTTTGAAGCGTGGCACAGATAAAGACAGAAAAAACTGATTTTTGTACATAATGTGTATATATATATATATTTGTATTATATTTATAATAACACTTTTGCCTTATCAGAATGAAATCCCATGCTACCTCAATCAAACTTTCACATTATCATAGTGACATCCCATGTATATATTTCCAGCTTTTAAATGGTTTCGTTGTGTATGTTTGTGTTATGAAAAATAAAATCATTTTCAAAATCTGTTTTTACGTTTTTTTTGTGATTTTGGGTCCAAAATGTTCATATAGTAGAAGATCACTGCTCTAAACAAAGTCAAAAATCCTACATCCAAACGAAATAAATATAATTAATTATGATGAATACGTTAAGTCTTGTTCATTGTTTTTCACTTTTATTAAATGTTTGATATTTCCGGTGGAAATGGTGGACTATCGGACATTCAAAATGCAGCATATTTTCACTCTTACACACATATATTCTCATTTTACATACATACATTTTCACTCTTACACACGGATATTCTCCTTTTGCTCTCATGCGAAATCTACTAAAACAAAGTATGTCATGTATATTTAGTTTTCGTTGATGAGACGAGACGGACTAAGGTGTTAATGGTGGACTATCGGACATTCAAAATGCAGCATATTTCCCCCAAGTGTCTGTCAAAATGCATTTTACGTTTCTAACTTGCAATATCATTATTTCTGCTTGATCTCCCTGTGTCTCTCTGTGTGCGGGGGATCACAGGAGGGGGGAGAGCTGTGGAATGTGACTCCACACATTCCGATGGCCAATTAGTTTTAAACAAAGAATCCCCAACATACATAGGAAACATGGGGGGGTTGGGGCTGGTGAACGGTATGGTCTGCAGCACATCACAGAGGCATTTAAAAAGTGAAGACAATACATTCTGGAAATGTTCACATCAGGCACCTTCAAGTTAAACAATACTACTGTACAGTAAACAATTAACACAGTAAATTATGTGGATTAAATCACATTTATTTCGTTAAAAATAAACGAAATGACTCGGTTTGCATTCATAAAGAATGCACAAATGTGTTTAATCGTTAATGTCAGATATGTACTAAGTAAATAGCCTACATTAGTTCCTGCTCAAGATTAGATTCAACTTTATTGTTATTGCACAGATTACAGGTACTGAGACAACGAAATGCAGTTTAGCTTCTAACCAGGTGCAACAAGCAGTAAAGTGAAAAGTAATGTTCACAATCTACAGAATAAAATATATAATGAATTGAATGATGAATAAACAGTGAGGGGTATGAATACACTAGATATCAGCCTGTGAGCAGTATGAACAGTGTGTTATTCGTTAATGTCAGATATGTACTAAGTAAATAGCCTACATTAATTTCATGATGGATTAAACCACATTTATTTCGTTAAAAATAAACAAAATGATTAAATGTAGGGTGAATTGCCCTAATGTGGAACATTTTTGCATTTCAGACTTCGGGAATATATTGCGACATGAAGCCGATACAATAAATCAAAATCCAGTAACATTCTGAAATCCCCAGGATGTGTCCTAATCAAACCAAAAGAGAACATGCAGATATTAAACTCATACAAGAAATGGTAGACATATTAGTACTCTTAGTGCCAAGTTGTCTCAGACAATCTGTTTTCCTAATGTGGGACAGTTCTGTGCAAAATGTGGGACACTGAAAAGTCTATATTAAAAAGCATTTTGGACCCAAAATCACAACATATATGTAAAAACAGATTTTGAAAATGATTTTATTTTTCACAACACAAACATACACAACGAAACCATTTAAAAGCTGGAAATATATACATGGGATGTGACTATGATAATGTGAAAGTTTGATTGAGGTAGCATGGGATTTCATTCTGATAAGGCAAAAGTGTTATTATAAATATAATACAAATATATATATATATATACACATTATGTACAAAAATCAGTTTTTTCTGTCTTTATCTGTGCCACGCTTCAAAGCGGTTTCTGTCAACTACGACACAGAGGGCAACATCACAGATTCCTCCTCCTCCATGTCAAAAAACAAGCTTAAAGCTTGACTCACGTTCAGAGTTCTCTTCATCATAGTTGAGTCTTCAAAACTCTAAATATATCTAACTATATCTACATTTTCAATGTTTGTTTGTCACTTTACTTCAATCGCAGTCTCCCGCAGCCTCTCTTCGTCTCCCGCAGCCTGTCTTCGTATATCTTCGTCTCTCTCCATTTCCCGCCGTCTCTCTTCGGTTCCCGCCATCCCTCTTCGTCTCGTTTCGTATCACTCCGTTTACCTGATTACCTCACCCCTTCCTGGTAAATACATCCTGTTGAGCAGAATCTACAGTTTCCAGTATTTTCCGTTTCGTAAAATGATAAAATACGGCGAAAATATTAAAATATGTGCTTCCATTATTCATACTTCTGAAATATATCTGTATTAACTTTATATCATCGTATGTCCGTGTTTATTGGGTATTTTTGCATGAAACAAAGACTGGCATATCGTTTCGAGCCAGTACTTTCGACAGAAATACACATATACATCCTGTTGAGCAGGATCTACAGTTTCCAGTATTTTCCGTTTCGTAAAATGATCAAATATGGCGAAGATATTCAAATATGTGCTTCCATATTTCATACTTTTGAAATGTATTAACTTTATATCACCGTATCTCCGTGTTTACTGGGTCTTTTTGCATGAATCAAAGACTGGGATATACAGTAGTTTCAAGCCAGCACTTTCGACAGAAACACACGGCAATGTTGTCCGGACTGTTGTTTTTATGCGGCACCGGCTTGAACAGGTCATGTGATCTGATCACGCCGGCGTGACGGTCGACTCTAAAGGGTTAATATTAAATACATATAAGTATTTTTACAACTTGTATTTAGAAATACTCTGTTGTAATTATTGATGCATACATGTGTTCATCCATTCCATGTGGAATCTGCTATAATGGGGTTAATGTATGATATTACTTAATAATACATGTTACATGATATGATAATTACATTTTAGTTTTATTCATTTCTTATTTCATAGTTTCTCATTATTATTATTTTTATCGCTCATCTTATTTTTGATTTTATTAATCTGTGTGAATCTGTGCTGTCCTGTTTTTCACTCTCACCCTGTTGCTGTTTGAACTACTGAATTTCCCCACGGGATTAATAAAGGTCCATCTTATCTTATCTTAATGTATAAGTTGATTTACTTCAATCTACTGTACAATATTACAAGAAATATACTGCATAAAGCAAACTATATACTTTATTTGATCTAAAATATTGATGTTTCTACAACACCCATTGTGTATTTTGTGAATGAAGCGCCATCTCATGGTTAAATCCTGTAATTGAACAAATGGGGAAATTGGGCAACGCCCTCTAGCAATTTGGCAACACCCCCAGCCACTGGCATCCGCTGGGCTTTTGACTGGGACACACCCATTTGAGTCTGATCTGGAGTGCTACATCTGTACAGAGCGTTGCAGTAGTCCAACCTCGAGGTAACAAAGGCGTTAATAACCCTTTCTAGGTATTTAAAAGATAAAAACGACTTGGTCTTGGCCAATAGTCGTATTTTTAAAAAAAAGCAGGTTTTGACTACGCTGCTGACCTGCTTATCGAATTTAAAAGCGCTATTGAAGGTCACTCCAAGGTTCGTGACAGAGGGGAGGATATTATTTTTGAGGGAGCCCAGAATATGAACCGGAGAGGCTGGAGGTTGGGGTCCAAAAAAGATAACCTTAGTCTTGCTCTCATTGAGGTTGAGGAAATGTTGGCTCAGCCAGGATTTCATCTCTGCTAAGCAGTCCATCAATAGCTGTAATGATTGCTGATGGATTATCAGAAATCATTTCAAAGTGACACAGACACATCCCCAGCCACTGGCATCCGCTGGGCTTTTGACTGGGACACACCCTTTTGAGTCTGATCTGGAGTGCTACATCTGTATATCCGCTAGCACCCGATGCTAACAACAACAATGCACGTAAGGTCTCTCTCTCGCTCGCTCGGGCCACACATACACACACCCTCCCGGTCCTCCCGATGGCCAGTCGGTGCCTGCCGGTGAGCGTGGAAGTGTGGTCTGCAAGCGTTAACACGTTATTAACGCGTTAACTTGACAGCCCTAGTTTTTATGTGATTGTAGTAGGGGTGTAACGGTTCACAGAATTCACGGTTCGGTTCGTTCCTCGGTTTGGGGGTCACGGTTCGGTACGGGTTCGGTACAACAAGAAAAAGCAACCAAAAAAAGTCCCAAATGCATAATTACAGGTTTGTTGTTATTTATGTTTGAACAGTAGTGCAAGTTTCAGTTTAAAAATAAGGAACTCTGACATTTTGAATAATTAACTGTATTAAACAGTTAAAAACAAACCATACACAGTACACACAGATGGCCATATTATCTATAATGGCTGAATGTCTTGAAAATATGACATCATAAATAATAAGAAAGTGTTTCAAGAACGCAAAGTCGTTGAAAAACATATGCCAAAAGCTTCCGTTATTTATTTTGGTCTCTCGGCTCTCATGTCTCTTGGCTTCTTAAAAACAGCGGGGATCAGCTGTTGAACAGCTGTTGTCTTTTGCAGGGCTCCGGTGATTGGCAAATCTGGGTGATGCCTTCTGATATGATTTAGCATGTTTGTGTTACCATTAGCATACCGCACCGCTATCAAACAACGCCGACACACCGTCCTCGTCCAATCGTCCGATCCACCACTCGCACACTTCATCGTTATTGTAGTCCACAGGGAACCCGAAACGTTCCCACACAGCTGATTTAAAAGAAGCAGGTGGGTTCTAGCTCCTGTGTGTTATCTGAAATCGCCATACTAACTTTTCTTCTTCTTGTATTTTGTTCGTTTTGTTGTTGTGTTTCTTCTTGTTCTTCATTTGTTGTTTAAGGGCGGCTGGCAAACAGCTTTTAGGCGCAATACCGCCCCCTGGATTATATATAGTGTAGTGGATACTGCCCTGAATGACAGACTTTTTTCCCACTCGTAAAAAAAAAGGCGTATTCGTCGTGTGACTGCGTGTGCCGAACCGTGACGTCCGAACCATGACGGTACGGGACGAATACGGATACCGTTACACCCCTAGATTGTAGTATTTATTACATGTACAGCACTTTGGCCTGACCAAAAATCGCTTTTAAATGTGCTTATAAATGTACTTTCCACTTGCCCGCTCGGGCCACTAAAAATATTGCTTTTTAAAAAAAAAAATGGTCCTGTATAGGTATTAGGGCTGTGCATCTTCACTGGTCTCATGATTCGATTCGATTACGATTATCCTGTCAACGATTCGATTCGGTTCGATATCCCGGTGCATCACGATTCATACCAATGCGTTGCATCCTCAATTTTCTATATTACTGCACATGGCTTATTTTTCATCAATGCATACATGCAGTAAATACATATGAACTCTCTTTTTATTATTTAGAAAGTGCTTCAGAAATCAATAACATACATGTCTTGACATTAATTTATAAACCAAAAATAAATGAATTGTATAGGTCTAGCCTCCCTATATCTGTGTGTGAAATTGTTCCATCCTCAAAAACAAAAAGCTAATGCTTCTGCAGTCTAGCTGCAGCTTCTAGCAACAGCCTTCTGTTAAAGAAAGGACACTGAATGTCCTGAATGTGGCATCACACACAGGACTTGAGTCTGAACACAGCAGACAACAGGAGTATTTACAACAGCATATACAAACTAAAATAGTGCATGTGGGTGCACACTTACATTCTCTGTCTTACTGTTACATAAATCCCATGAATGTATGAGATTAAATTAGCTTCATTATATCTCAGTGATTAAGTGAATAATAAAGTTTCTATCGGGTCACTATCAGCATGTCACTCATTATTTGCAGGGAGGGGGCGGGGTTTGGAGGAACGGAGGTGACGGTGATCGCGGAAGCTTTTTTCCTCCTGCCTCCACAAACTTTACACACGTATATATCGTCTGAAAATTGCTAGAGGACATTCATACTCTGCAATCCAAGACTTAATTAAATCCACCAAAAACCTGACATGATTGTAACGCGATTATTTTTGAAAAACATAAATCCCTGTCTGTGTCTCTGAGCCGCAGCGACACGGAGTGATTCAGAGCGGGTCCTTCTGCTGCTGGTTCTGGACTGGTGTTGTTGTGTTGGTGGATAAAGCAGACTGCTCCGTGTTTGGTGTTGCTGTGCCGCTGTCACGTCTGTTCCCTGATCTCTGCGTCACAGACCGATTTGATATAAGTGACAGAAAAAACGTTATAGTAAAGCCGCGGCCGGAAAATCAGGAAGCAACGTTACTACTCTATAACCGATTATCTTCCGTCACTGCATCGAGACCGAATCGTCCACGTCCGCATCGCAATGCATCATAGAAACGATTATTTTCAACACCCCTAATAGGTATACAGTCCTGGTCCTGGTATAGGTATTTTTGACTAGCAATTTTGTTAAATTGTTTCGTTTATTAACGCTAAAACATAGCGTTTCGTGAGTCGGTTGGCGTTGTTGGGTGAAAAGCAAACAGCTGTTTGCTCCGGAGCGCAGCGCGAACAGGCTCCTGTGAGCGGGAGCGCGCTCCTTCACTACAGATTATCGCGCCACCTAACCATTCGCCAAAATGTTTTTAATACCAGCGGTAACCGGCCAAGCGCCGGGCAAAAAACAATCTTCAAATAAAAGAAAGTCACCGGAGGAGTTAAAGGAGAGTGACAGGGAGCATGAGAAGAAGAGGGAGAGAAAGTTGCAGCTTGATCGATGGAGTTGGCTTCTATAGAGTGGTGCAGTGACGCGTCCTAAAACCCTTTTATAATCTATCGATTAGATTTATGATTCGAAAATTATAAAAAGTAGGGTAGACATGTGGATATTATCCGGCTGAACAAAACGTGCATTTATCAAACAGGTTTGTTTTCCACAGACCTTATTTCCAGCTATTTTCCAAAACCATGTGGAGAAATCCCATTGCTTTTAGTCGAGGGAACCAGCAGCTTACTTCCTGGTTTTAGGACGCGTCACTGCACCTCTCAATATGATGCCAATATAAACAAGGTCTTCTGTCGGCTCTGTACATCAATGCTGACCTATGCTGACAAGTAATGAAGAGTAGAAAATATAAAAGGTATTGGCTATAGGGAAATGTCCCAGCAGTTTAGGATAATGAAGGTTCTAATCTAGGCTATTACATAGCCATTACATTTCTAACTCCTGATAATGACAGGAAGGCAGAAAGCGCATTATACAAATAATAATACTCGTAATAATAGCAGACATTTTTTAACAATGACCACAATATCATTATTTTAATAAACCAAATATGAACAATTGAGGAAAATGAGGAAGAACTGATGATTCAAATGTTGTAGTACAAGTAGTAATGTAGTGCATACATTACTATTGCAACAAATGTGTTAATTTTCTTCATTATTAGTCGATTTCTTTTGGACGAATGCTCCGGGCCAGTGGTTACAATGGTGGGGCCAGTGATAATACAATTCCACCGGCCCGGAGGGCCAGCGGAATTTTACCCTTAATGTCTGTCTACCCCTGGCCAATGGGTTCCATAGAAACGGCAAAAACGCCCATTTCCACCCAAATCACTTCAGAGGTGGAGTTTTTGCTAAACCTCTCTAAAAAATGTCAAATGTCACTTGTTTTGCATCAATCTTGATAAAGGGTACTTATTATATGTTGTACTTTGGATTCCTAAAGCTTTTAGTCTACCATCCCTACATTCAAGGGTGGTTTTCACTATAAGTAAAAAAGAATCTTTGGACGGACACTATAATTTACAGTTTTTTTACTATGTTCAATCTGAATTTTCTTTAAAATAAAAAACATTTATATTGATTCTGACTATTCTACATCCAACTCACAGGTTTATCATTACTTTGAGAACAAAGATTATTAATGTAACCCTTTTAGAAGGGAAGATAAGGTCATTTGTTCTGGGAATGTCATTTTCGGTTAACTTTTTTTAATTGTAATTTTCAGGCAAGGTTAAGCATAAATCTAGTAAAAAAAAAAACCTGCAAGTTGCTCTTTAAACTGGATGCTTAAAGGAAATACGTGAACAAATTATGTTTGACTTTAAACTGTAGTGTTTATTGTTTTCTCTTGAGAATAAATACTTTTTCCCGCCATTATATTCATTTGAGTATTGTTTATCGCTACTGTTATTATGCGTTCTGTTGCAGGGCGCTACTGGAAGAAGATCTGAATCCTCATAACAAACATGATATAATGTCATTTAGGACCTTTTATTTGACTGTATGTTTTTACATTTTATTTATTTAATTTGTTTAATTATTAACTAACCAATTCTTAACTAACTTATTTTCTTAAAAACCTTTTCACGGAGACTGCCAACTCAACTCTGGGTCAAATACTTGGTCCAAACTAACACTGTCCTCCTGCTTTTTATTATCAGACTAATCCTATTAGCAGCGGTTCAGAACCAGCCAAGAGAAACGGCTGGGTATTAGGGGGAGCGCTTTCTCCCCTTTTCAATTCTTACAGTCTGCCCTTTTTACTCTTAGTGTTATTTTAATTAAGCTATAACATTTAAGAATGTATGTAAACATCAAACATCTAAAAGTTGTCAAAATAGCTGGCTGACGTTGAGGATGTCTTCAGTACGGCTAAGGTTATATGTATATATTATTCGGGGAATTGTGTGGTTTCTTACAGAAGATAATCTGATTCCAAAACAACAGTTTTTATCGGCCATTAAGTTACAACTACTTGGCACTTTATGCTTCAAAAGTCATTGAATTGCACCAATCTTCATCTTGTATCTTCATTTTCAACTTGTTTTCCAATTTGTTGTAAAAAAAATCTTGTGCTATTGAAAATTGAATAGATTATCAATATATTTCAAGGAATTGTATCAAATTTCGAAAATACAGGATCGAAAAACCTACTTCACTGATGCACAATATTGTCATATAATTATAATGGATTGTAAGTCAAAAGCTTAGCACAGATTAGGCTCGTATTATTCTACCACATTCAGCCTGATATGTTTTTGACCCCATTACAGGATTGAAGCCTTTGTCACTTAGATGTGACTCAGACGTTACATTTGACTGTCACAGCAATGGAAACTGGAACAGATATGTAAGCATGTAAAACATCTTTACACAAATATGTTGTTTGGGATTATTTTCCCTGTTGGCTACAATTATCTCATTTTCTGCCTGTCATCAGAGCTACTAAATTAAAGGATTATTCTGTGGTCGAGAGTGTCCAGGAACTCAAACATGTAGGAGGATTTGGCAAACAGAAAAAAGTTATCTGCTGAGTTATGAAAACTCAGAGTATAGTAGAGAGTGTAATAACTTCTACTGAACTCTCAGTGACCTGGGGCCTCATTTATAACGCTGTGCGTAGGATTCACGTGGGAAGGTTGCTTACGTAGTAGAAATCCAAAACATAGGTACAGAAATGTCCCGACATTTTCCGATTCACCAAACATTGCGCACCGGCGAGGAAAGTGCGTACAGCACTTCCTACGCCGGTTTCTCTTTATAAATCACAACCGACTCGAAATGCGGTGCAGCTTTTGCGGGCTTCACGTAACGTATTTAAACATATACATATATATTTAACATATTTGCCTATAAATAGTCAAAGAAACGCCCATTCATTTTGACTGACTGCATGAAGAAGATCGCAGGAAATGACGACAGAACAGCTAAAAAAGACATCTCACACCGTGTCAGATTTTGGTTATTTTGGGGAGGTCGAGATAAATCATATTGTTTGGTGGATGCAGTTTGAACCAGAGTAGCAGCATGGAGGTCGGATCGTCACCAAAATAAATAAATAAATGGCCCGAAAAAGGTTAATGACAAAAACAATACACATAGCCTTCCTCAGGCAGTGTGTTTGTACCATAGACCGGGGACAGGAGACACCCCCTTGATGAGAAACTGTAAGAAGTGAACGGGGAATCCCCCCGGTGTGGAGTCATGACGACTGGATCTGAATTATGTTTTTGTATTTGGTGGTTTGTGTTCCAGCTGTCGATCAGCTGTGCGCAGCATCTCCACTGCAGCCTGTGCGTCTCAACCCCCCCCCCCTCCCCGCAGCAACCCTATATCCACCAGTTAGAGGAAATACAACTAATGTGTTGTGTTATATTAGCTGTACAATTTACCACATATGGTGTTCTTAGCTTCCATACCTCCTGTGTTTTACGAGCGACTTATCAAGTCTTGGCAAACGGCATAAAACACGATTAAACATGATAGGCTAGTATATAAAACCATGCTCGTATCTACAACCTGAAATGTAAAACGGCGTCAGTTTAGACGTAATTCTGTCCTTCTGCTTACCGCATCATTTATGAGAAAACATTTAATAACATTAACACAACATATTCGAGGTGGTTTTCAATAACATATCCGTATTTATTTATTTCTCCAAGTTATGTTTGTGTGTGCACTGAGGAGTCGCAAACAGGCGTTTGTTTAATCATTTTAAGATTGGCTTTAATCAATTTGTGAAAATGAATTCTTCATATATCATAAATGAGAGGTAACATTTTATTTATGGTATTATTTCCACATATTTCTCTCCATTCTTTCTTCTGCCAACGGTGTCGCAGTTTCTCGTCTCTCCCGTTTTTGTGCTTAGTGCGTACGCATGGGTTAGAGTTTGCGTGGAGGACCGCACGTTTTCCCGTCAAGTTAGTATTTTATAAATCGGAAACATTGCGTAGAAACTGGCGTACGCCATTTTTTGAGCGTATATCCCTTTATAAATGAGGCCCCTGGTTTGCTGAAATGTGGAGGGGAACCTCATGTGGAAGAGTTTTCTTTAAAGCAAAACCTACAAGGGAGTCCAGATACTGATATTAGACCAGACTACAATCATAACTATTTGGCAAAAGGGAAAACAAACATAACAACAGCACATTTTTCATCTAGAGGTCAGGTTTGAATTAAAGCCAGCAAATGTCTCATTTGTAGTAGGCCTGTAATGGCCTGAGGCATTTCCACAAACATTTCCACAAACAGACAACTGAGAAACTGCTCTGCCACCTTGTAACCTCAATTCTCAAATGCAATATGTACTGTGAAATATATCAAGCTTCACATCTTTTAACTTCAGATTAAATCTACATTAAATGGTTCTATAAAGCTTACTGTGACAGTGAATCATTTAAGACTAAAAAATCGTTTTTAGGGGATCACAAACGTAACAGGTGAAGGCAATGTTAATGTTACTAACATTGTCTAACTTAAAAGGGGACCTATCATGCAAAATGCACTTTGTGATGTCTTTTATACATAAATATGTGTCCCCGTGAGTCGGGGAACTTACGCAGCGTCAGAAAATAAAACCCTCTCTCTTTTCCTCCGTACCAAAATCTTTTAAAAACAGGGGTACAACGAGCGGATGCCGATCTGACGTCAAATCGGCAGCGGACCCACATAAAATGGCTATCTGAAACAATGCCTGACGTGTTTTGGACGTAATCTCGTCTTTGTTTACATTAGCAAGCCTCGCTAACACTAACCTGTACTGTAGAGCACGTGTGTTTAAAAAGCAAGAAATAAAAAAAGGAACTCACCTTGTGATAAACCCGCAAGAGAAAACACAGTTGAGCTGCATACTGTTTCACAAATAATCTTTGATGTGGTTTAGAACAGGATGGCGTTTTATCACAGCAAAATTGAACTTTATCTCCGCCTCCTCCTCCTCTTTTTTTTTTTTTAAAGCTAAGGACCCAAAATCCGCGTTTCTCTAACGGGGCTGCAAAAGAGGGATATGAGCAGTATGAGGCATGGCTACAATGGGTGATCTGTTTGGTATTTTAAGCAAAAAACTTCACAGACATGATTTGTATAGGTATGGCCCTACAATATATTTTTCCAAAATAGCATAATAGGTCCACTTTAAAAAAAAAAAGAGAATAAATCAGATTGGAGATGAAGGTACAACGTTATTTACATTAGAAAAGTAACTGTAGAGTTGACTGAAAGTAAGGAGATGTGCAGTCCATTAAACACAATCATTACACTACATTGTGCAAGCCGACAATAATGATGAAAAAGAGCTCAATTAAATGGCGGATCAGACCAGAATATAGACAGGAATCTGCACTGGTGTGTGTGGCGTGCGTAACTGTGTGAGAGATAGGAGTGATACATAGCACTTGACCCCAGCCCAACTTGATTCAGAGATGTTAGGGTTCATTTTTGATTCCTTAACCCAGACGGCGCCTGTTGAGGATTCTTGAAAATGCCAGTTGTGCTGCAAGACATTCTTTAAAATCAACCTATACCTGGCATACGAAACCTTTACGCTTTCCTGTCATGGACAAACGAATGATAGGTTGGTCTTTTAGGAGATTATTCTCCTGCAAGAGCCAGCTAATTATCGTTGTTAAGGGCAACGGTTACTGAGCTAACCGAAAACGGTAGTGTTTCTAAAATCCTGGTAGAAAAATCACAAGTTTAAAGAAATACAAATAATTATGATCCTCTTCATTGTGCGAGAGAACGTCGCCAGTGTGTGTACATTCGTAAAGTCAGCCAATATGCCAAAGATGTAATTAATCCAAATAACCAAAATGTTTATTTCTAGAAGTTGCATTATACTGTGTAAAAAAGTGTCACTTAATTTAAACGTGTCCACACAGATTTTTGGTGGGTCCTACAATAGTGCTAAATAACTACAAAATAATCTTTAATGCATAAAAACCATGTCAAGACAACTGAAGTGAACTAGGGATGTCTGTCTTTTCATAAACACATTACACTAACAGCTATATTCTTCTAAATGCAACACTTTTCTCAAATACTGATTGGCCTTGTTAAGAACTCTCGCGTTTAAAGGTTCAAATATTGATTTGATATAAATAACTTTAAATAGGAAAATATGAGTGGGCTTGGGGCCACAAACTATTTCACATGGTATTGTTTAGGGATAGATTTCATTCACATAACTATAAATGTCCATGCCTAAACGTCAAATATGTAAGTTCAGGGACAGGGGCTGATTATCTGAGGGCAGTTTATTTTTTTGCGTGTTTGTGTGCATGTGCGTGTAGCACTCCCACCCTGACAAGGAGTCACAGAGCACAGCAATGGACGGGATCCAACAGAGAACAAGGGAAAGTCACACACATCAAACAAACTGTCAAGATTCGGAGGGGAACATTTCCCCATGCAATTAATCAGGGCAGGAGGGAAATGGTAATAGCCATGGTGTCAAGGAGTCCATTTAAACCCATCAAGTTCTGTTGTTTCAAGCTGGATGCTTTAGATGATTTATGAATGCTTGTACAAAGCAGTGTTAAGTAGTCCTTACAGTATTTGCAACAGAGTACATAAAAAATGAAGGTAATATAAATATTTATTGAACTTTTGATTCCTCAATGTACGTCTGTGACACTCTTTCAGGGGGTCAAAGACAAGTTTCAGTTTCATTCACATACACTTTTTATGATATAGGCAATTAAATTCATTTCTTGTAGCAAAAAGCTTAATAGTTTACCAATGATTTAATTTTTAACCTCTTAAGCCCGAAGGTCCCCCCAGTGGACCCCTCCCACCGTTTTTTTACGAGACTATGTCTCAGGGCTTCTTAACATTTATGAAACTATTAATGTTTCATACCCTTTTAAAGGTAAGAAACTCCGCTAACTGACAATAAGAACAATTGTTAGCTATAAAAAACACAAGAGTAATACCAAGCCTTTGAATTAGCATTGAGCGGAAAAATGCTAACTAATGCTAACTGTTTTACACAGAACTCACGGTAGAAATGCCCTTATTACTATCTTAACTGCACAAACAAGATATACGATTTAAAGCTGAGACTCCACAGATTCCACACATGTAATGTCATCACTGTACGACCTGGAATTCCTGGAGCTATCAGCCAGTAAACAAGTAAACAACATCCGGTTTCAAAGATATTACAATAATTACGTCTTACCTTTTTTGATTTGTGATCAAAAGTTGTGTTCAACGGAATAAAAACGCCGCTCAAGGTTAATCCAATGTCTTTGTGTCACGTAGACATTTTTACTGATAATCCATCATCATATTTATGGCAATATACTGGGTATAAAGTTTTGCCGTCCAGGCTTGTACTTTCAGATATGTTTCGTTTGCTACTCTATTACGTCCGCAATGGTAATGTTTACATGGATTTGGGAACTGCCCATCGATTCTATTGGATGTAATGGTTAAGAAAAAGGTGTAAATCACCCAAATCGACCAATGGGTTCCAGAGATATGGTCCTGCGTAAAGTATAAAGAATGCCAGCCAGTTTAAGTACATTACGCAGGAGACTTTACTTATTGTTTACTACGTAAGGAAGCAGGAATTGCAGGACCCAGAGCGCATGGAGCACAGAGCGGACAGCAGATAACGGAATTGCAGTTTTATTGCTTATAAATTATCAGAACATTTCAAAGGGGACACAGCCACATTGGATATTAACCTATGGATTAACTACATCATCGTTTTTATCGTTGTAATGCCATTGAAGACCAGTTTAGACCAGACAAAGAGGAAGGTGAGCCATGTTAGCCTAGCGCATTAGCGATAGCGCCACTTGTTTTGATGTACGTTTTTGTTGATAACGTCGCAAGTTTGTATCTTTCAGTGTTGAGGTGGGCACCGTTAGATTCTGTGTCTTTATGATCATAAACAATGTGTTGGATGTGCAGCTAGGATAAGTAATAAGGGAGCTAGGAGTGATTTTCGGTGCAGTAATAGGTTAGCATTTTTCGCTCGGGGCTAATTCAGAGGCTCACTGTAAGAGGATAACAGAGTAGGCCTATGTTTTTTTTTTTTTTTCACAACAGTTGTATTTGGATGGAATGAATACCTATAGTGATAATTCAAAGTAATAAAATGAATTTTACAGTGAAAAAGTTCAAATGGAACTGATGGTTCCCAAATTACCGCTTGGACTTTATTTTTCTAAACCTCTCTAAAAAAGGTCAAATTTCACTTGTTTTGCATCAATCTTGATACAGGGTACTTATTATATGTTATAGTTTGGATTCCTAAAGCTTTTAGTCTACTAGCCCATCATTCAAGGGTGGTTTTCACGATAAGTAATGGGTTTTTTTTAGGCGGACATTAGAATTTACATGTTTTTACTGTGTTCCATCTGAATTTACTTTAAAATAAAAACATCTATATTGATTCTGACACTTCCACATCCAACTCACAGATGTAACCTTGCTTTGAGAGAAAAGATTATTAATTTACCCCTTTTAGAAGTGAAGATATAGTCTTTGTTGTGTTAGTGGCATTTTCGAGCCTGAAACCTGAAAAACAGGCTCAGGGCTTAAGAGGTTAAATACAAAAAAGGTTATAGACTACTTTCTAATCCTAAAAACATGTAACCAAGTTACATACACTGAAAAAAAATATAAATGCAACACTTTTGTTTTTGCTCCCATTTTTCATGAGATGAACTCAAAGATCTAAAACATTTTTTATATACACAAAATAACGATTTCTCTCAAATATTGTTCACAAATCTGAAACAAATCTGTGATAGTGAGCACTTCTCCTTTGCCGAGATAATCCATCCCACCTCACAGGTGTGGCATATCAAGATGCTGATTAGACAGCATGATTATTGCACAGGTGTGCCTTAGGCTGGCCACAATAAAAGGCCACTGCGTGCAGAAATGTACTTTAGGGTGGGCCTGTAAAAAATAGGGTGGGCCAGATTTTTCTTCTGCGCATCAGAAGCTAACAACAATCCCCGCCGGTGGCAGATTACTTTTAGAATACTTTTGGAATAGTTTCTTTTTCCATAACAGATGGGTATGTTTTGGTGAACAGGAGACACGTATGTTACTGTTTTAATGGCTTATCAAGAGCACAAACACAACATTTTGGTGTCATTCTGGACAGCTCTCTCATCTGCACCACACATAAAAAACACATCACCTGGACTGCATTCTTTGTACCGTCTTAAAACCTTTCCTTAGAATATGTTATGAATTGTAAGGTGTACTTGGGTGCTTTGAAAGGCACCCCTAAATAGAATGAATTATCATTATTATTTATTATTATTATTATTCTGAAACTATGTAATAACTTTTAAAACTTTTTCCAGTCACTTGCCCCATGCATTCAGCAGCAGCAGGCCATTCACTTTGATTTTATCCCGTTATAAATGTCATCATTTCGACAATAAATAAATGCTACATAAACGTTATCTTGCACATTTTATCTAACCATCTCCGTTTCTAACTTTCAATTTATTTTAAAAAGAGATCTCTCTCTCTCTCTCATCTGCGTGCGGGGGCGGGGCCTCACAGACACGCTGCATCTCTCTCGCTCACAGACATGCTGCAGCGCTGTGCACACAGTTCTGCCGGTAATGAATATTACATTTTGTGAGGAAACTTTTCCACCAATAATTCCAATAAGCATTCCAAAATGTATTCACTTCAGGTTTACGAAAGTAACTGCAATCAGATTACTCGTTTTTAAAATGTAACGCCAGCTGAATACACTTGATTTTTGTATTCTGATTACGTAACGCTGTTACATGTATTCCGTTACAACCCAACCCTGTGTAGGCTATATCTCTTCGGACTGTCTAACAGCAGATGAAAAACACCCACCTCTCCGCCTCTTCCAAGGGACGAAGGAACCGTGCGACAGATTTTCCATTAACATTTTGTCTTCTTCTGACAGCCCAGCAGCAGCAGGAGAGGTGGGGAGAGGGAGACGTGGGGAGAGGGAGGCGGGGCTATTTCATCGTTATCAGAAAATGATCGTATAGATCGCTGCTAGATGAGGGCAGTGGGGGCTTTTTTTGAAGTCTGGCTTTTTTTTTTTTAAACCAAAGTTCATTAGTGAACTTTGAGCCATCATTTATTTTGCAGGCAGGTCTCTGCCTCTCACGTTATTATGGCGCGCGCCGGAACCAACAATCAGTTTTTACCGTAAATGAGTTCGGTTCAGAGGATAAAGCACATACAACATTAATTAAACTCGATATTTGTTCACTTGAATTTCACTTTGAATTCTTGGATATTCTCAATGGGTGAATACATTTTTTTTATAATAATTAAATAAAAAAAATTAAAAAAATGACACCGAAGCTTTCTCAGGGTGGGCCAATGAGTAAACTGGGTGGGCCTGGGCCCTGGCCCTATGTTGGCTACGCCACTGCATACAGGTGGGGGTCCCCGTTATTTTCTCTATTTTTGAAAGGGTTCTTGACCTTAAAAACCTTTGTCTTAGGAAATGTAAGGCTGTCTTTTAAAATACAACAATGTACTCTGGTTTGTTTTCCCTCCTGCACATATGACCCTTAAGGACAACACTTATAGTGTATATATATATTATATTTTGAGGAATTTTCTTTGGACCGTGGTCCACATGATAACTGATCATTAACCTCAACATAAGTGCAGAGTGCTACTGTGGTTGAAGGGCCAAACAAGTGGATGAATCCATCATTTACCACCAGCTGCTGTGTAAAACCGAGTCCAAAAGTCAAGGTTAGTTAGCAGCCATGATGTTTGTTTTGTTGTGGGCACATGCTGCCACTCTGCTGCTAAATTAATTGATGAGGTAGAAACAAAGTAGGTTTTACAGATGTTTTCACCCGCTGTGCCCCATTAGTCAGCACAAGTGAATTTTGAATCCTTTATTTTATGCCTTCCCCTTTCCATGATCCGACAGCCTTATCTCAGTTCTGAATATCTTTTCAAACTATTGGATACAGCGGTATCAAAGATTAGATAATAATGTTAATCAGAACATGATGCTGGGATATACCTTTAAAAAGGGAGGCCTTAATGTTCAAATAATTCAAAAAGTTTACCCTCTTTTATAAATGTTTATTCACATAAGTTTAGCTGTAATTCTTCTGGAAATGTTCAAGGTTCTGCATGGCATAATGTTTTTCTGTCAGGGCTCTGTCAGTGTATCACAAGCTCAGAGGCTGTGAGTGTGTGACAATAAAAATGAAGTAACTTTATAGGCTGAACAGAGCAGTGCACTGTGTACAGTTCAGGCTACAACTGATCAAGACCCAAACCAAGGCTTGTTTGCCACCGAAGTGGGTTAGACCAAAGTAAGCAACAACTGACTTTCAAGTTAGACCTGCTATACTCCTTTTCAGTAAAATACTGAAGCGACAGTCTTTTTGTTCAACATAATGGAAGCACAATGTAATAGAAACGACACCTCAAACATCAGAGTTGATTCAACAGCGCTCCACCATTGCATTGCATGACACATACATGATATAATAGTCTGATGCAGCGAATATGTTTATTTTATTATGTTAGGTAGGCCAAAGCTAGTTAATTAAAGCTGCTTTTTGGACTCTTCTGGGGGATAGAAACAACACAGCCCATTTTAATTACTCAATCAGACGAGTGATTTGCTTAATTATGAATTCTGAGTTTGGGGACTTGTTTAATTGTTGTGAGAGCGCAGGATAAATGTAGTGCCTTTTTGCTTTTAGATGAGAAGTGGAGGACGCAGGGTGATCGTAACAAAAAGTTGCACAAGGGGAAAAAACAAGGGCATTTAAAAAAACAAAAACTGACTGCAAAGTTATGACCTTAACGAGCCAACTTCTTCCCCCTCATCCCACCACTGTATCGCCCTGACTCACTTACTTAACGCCTCTGCTCATATTAGTCCCTACCACTGTAAAATGCTAAAAAGTAAAAATAAGCAGGGATTCAGCTGACAAGGAGAGGATAAAAAGAGGAGACAAAGGAGCAAACATCCATTTGGTGAGTCAGGGCTTACAGTCTGAGGCTAAGCATTGTAGTGTAGAGCAGGGGTGTGGAACCTCCGGCCCCCGGGCCGTATACAGCCCGCGAGACAATTTGGTACGGCCCTCGAGGTAATTTATAAACACACACAAAAAAGAAAAAAATGAGAGAAATCTAGACCGCAAAACAATTAAACAAGCGAGTGCCAGTTTTTCCTGGCCAAGGTCAGGGTCCTTGAACACAACACGAGCCTAACGTGTCATCACGTGGTATATGTCTCGTCTGACAGGGGTGCAGTTCTGACAGAGAGCACCGGAACGCGGCTCCTGGCACTTCAGATAAGGAGCCGTACACATGCTGCAGTTTCTGCGTGGCTGTGTCTTTAGTTGAAAGCCCAGTGGAGATCTGTTCATCCGTCATACTGATCATACAGTCAATAACTTTGTTGTTATTGGCATCTGGTTAGCTAGCTATGCTAACGAATATAAGAAGCTTTTTATCCAACCAGTGAGGTAAAGGCACATCTCTGAATGATCATTATGGTTATAAAAACATAAGAGAATAAAGTAAACGGGTATAAAATACTATGACAGTAAAAAAAGTTGTTATTAATAAACAAGAATACAGTTTGTAAGGGGAGTGATTTGTAAAATATCCATAAAGAAAAATAAATCTGCTTACAGTTCTGTTTCATATGGATGTTGAGAGATGTATCCATAGATCCCCTGATGTTGCTCTCAAAGTGCACCAGATTGATGCTTTTAACTTCAACATTTAAAAAAAACAATCTTCTCGGGGGAGCATACCCCCAGACCCCCCTAGAGGAGGTTAGGTCCCCCCCAACTGAAATCATGTGCACATGGATAGGAAACTAAATACATTTGCACACATCTTGTGTGTCTATGCGCGAGTCATGGTAAGATATCTGGATTAAGAGGTTGCTTTTTCTTTGCACAGCATGAAAGAAAGGCCAAATGAATGAATTTTAGCATTTTTAAGCAGAGGTCAATAATTTGAACGGCCCTCGGAGGATGTTGAAAACATGTAAATGGCCCTTGAGAGGAAAAAGGTTCCCCACCCCTGGTGTAGAGGGTAACATTTAGATATTTTCCGCTACAGCGGATCATCAAGTTCACATTCAGATCACATGACCTGTTCAAGCCGGTGCCGCATAAAAACAACAGTCCGGACAACATTGCCGTGTGTTTCTGTCGAAAGTACTGGCTTGAAACTATATCCCAGTCTTTGTTTCATGCAAAAAGATCCAGTAAACACGGAGATACGATAATATAAAGTTAATACATTTCAAAAGTATGAAATATGGAAGCACATATTTGAATATCTTCGCCATATTTGATCATTTTACGAAACGGAAAATACTGGAAACTGTAGATCCTGCTCAACAGGATGTATATGTGTATTTCTGTCGAAAGTACTGGCTAGAAACTATATGCCAGTCTTTGTTTCATCCAAAAATACCCAATAAACACGGACATACGATGATATAAAGTTAATACAGATATATTTCAGAAGTATGAATAATGGAAGCACATATTTTAATATCTTCGCCGTATTTTATCATTTTACGAAACGGAAAATACTGGAAACTGTAGATCCTGTTCAACAGGATGTATATGTGTATTTCTGTCGAAAGTACTGGCTTGAAACTATATGCCAGTCTTTGTTTCATGCAAAAATACCCAATAAACACGGACATACGATGATATAAAGTTAATACAGATATATTTCAGAAGTATGAATAATGGAAGCACATATTTTAATATCTTCGCCCTATTTTATCATTTTACGAAACGGAAAATACTGGAAACTGTAGATCCTGCTCAACAGGATGTATTTACCAGGGAGGGGTGAGGTAATCAGTTAAACGGAGTGATACGAAACGAGACGAAAAGAGACGAAGAAGGACGGCAGGAACCGAAGAGAGACGGCGGGAAATGGAGAGAGACGAAGATATACGAAGACAGGCGGCGGGAGACGAAGAGAGGCTGCGGGAGACTGCGATTGAAGTAAAGTGACAGACAAACATTGAGAATTTAGATATAGTTAGATAGATTTAGAGTTTTGAAGACTCAACTATGATGAAGAGAACTCTGAACGTGAGTAAAGCTTTAAGCTTGTTTTTTGACATGGAGGAGGAGGAATCTGTGATGTTGCCCTCTGTGTCGTAGTTGACAGAAACCTCTTTGAAGCGTGGCACAGATAAAGACAGAAAAAACAGATTGTTGTACATAATGTGTATATATATATATTTGTATTATATTTATAATAACACTTTTGCCTTATCAGAATGAAATCCCATGCTACCTCAATCAGACTTTCACATTATCATAGTCACATCCCATGTATATATTTCCAGCTTTTAAATGGTTTCGTTGTGTATGTTTGTGTTATGAAAAATAAAATCATTTTCAAAATCTGTTTTTACGTTTTTTTTGTGATTTTGGGTCCAAAATGTTCATATAGTAGAAGATCACTGCTCTAAACAAAGTCAAAAATCCTACATCCAAACGAAATAAATATAATTAATTATGATGAATACGTTAAGTCTTGTTCATTGTTTTTCACTTTTATTAAATGTTTGATATTTCCGGTGGAAATGGTGGACTATCGGACATTCAAAATGCAGCATATTTTCACTCTTACACACATATATTCTCATTTTACATACATACATTTTCACTCTTACACACGGATATTCTCCTTTTGCTCTCATGCGAAATCTACTAAAACAAAGTATGTCATGTATATTTAATTTTCGTTGATGAGACGAGACGGACTAAGGTGTTAATGGTGGACTATCGGACATTCAAAATGCAGCATATTTCCCCCAAGTGTCTGTCAAAATGCATTTTACGTTTCTAACTTGCAATATCATTATTTACGCTCTCTTCAGAAGAGCGATCTCCCTGTGTCTCTCTGTGTGCGGGGGATCACAGGAGGGGGGGGGAGCTGTGGAATGTGACAAACATTCCGATGGCCAATTAGTTTTAAACAAAGGGTCCCCAACATACATAGGACACATGGGGGGGGGGGGGGGGGTTGGGCTGGTGAACGATATGGTCTGCAGCACATCACAGAGGCATTTAAAAAGTGAAGACAATACATTCTGGAAATGTTCACATCAGGCACCTTCAAGTTAAACAATACTACTGTACAGTAAACAATTAACACAGTAAATTATGTGGATTAAATCACATTTATTTCGTTAAAAATAAATGAAATGACTCGGTTTGCATTCATAAAGAATGCACAAACGTGTTTAATCGTTAATGTCAGATATGTACTAAGTAAATAGCCTACATTAGTTCCTGCTCAAGATTAGATTCAACTTTATTGTTATTGCACAGATTACAGGTAGGCCTACTGAGACAACGAAATGCAGTTTAGCTTCTAACCAGGTGCAACAAGCAGTAAAGTGAAAAGTAATGTTCACAATCTACAGAATAAAATATATAATGAATTGAATGATGAATAAACAGTGAGGGGTATGAATACACTAGATATCAGCCTGTGAGCAGTATGAACAGTGTGTTAATCGTTAATGTCAGATATGTACTAAGTAAATAGCCTACATTAATTTCATGATGGATTAAACCACATTTATTTCGTTAAAAATAAACAAAATGATTAAATGTAGGGTGAATTGCCCTAATGTGGAACATTTTTGCATTTCAGACTTCGGGAATATATTGCGACATGAAGCCGATACAATAAATCAAAATCCAGTAACATTCTGAAATCCCCAGGATGTGTCCTAATCAAACCAGAAGAGAACATGCAGATATTAAACTCATAAAAGAAATGGTAGACATATTAGTACTCTTAGTGCCAAGTTATCTCAGACAATCTGTTTTCCTAATGTGGGACAGTTCTGTGCAAAATGTGGGACACTGAAAAGTCTATATTAAAAAGCTTCAGTCACCTTCATTCATGTAATAAAAAAATCTCAGGCCAGTAACACTCAAAGCTACAGTAAATGTGCAATACCATGCTATGTTACTATTTATAATGTTATTGTTGTTACAACAGAGGATGTTTTTATTTAAATTGAAGTTAAATGCATCAATCTGGTGCACTGAGGGCAAAATTAGTAGATTTGTGGATACAGCTCTCAACACTCATATAAAACAGAACTGTTCTTACAATGTGTTTTGGAAGGTATTAAATTACTATGCATATTTTATTGTGTAAACACACAGCTGATCACCTGAGAGCTGCCGTTTCATTCAGAGCGTTTAAAAAAAACGACGGTCTGATTTCAACAACTCAATGTGTGATTATTATAGCAGTAAACTATTAACACTGTACATATTATTGTTTGCCCGTGGGATTAGGATGATCGGTAGTGAGAGCCGCTGCATTTTCCTCCGGTCGGATGTGATATAAAAACAAAGCGATTATTTTTGTTGTTGTAAACTCACGTGGATTACATTTAGTGCATTCATTTCAACTCGCGAACATATGATACATTAAATGAATGCGAGGATGACGATCGAACATCGTTTGTTTGACCCTGGATGCATTTCCTGATCTAAAAACATAGCGATGGTTTTGTACTTACGCCAACGTGAATTAAACATTATTTTGTTAAATAAAAACATGGTGATGTTTAGTAAATGATTACATGTCTCTTACTTAAGCACAGAATATGATCCTATCCATGACATATAAGGATCTTAACAAATATCCGCTAGATCAGCTGTTTATTTCACATGAGTTTCAGTGTGGCAGCTTTTCACGGCTCCCCCTGGTGGATCCATGATCCATTGCAGCTGGTTTCATTATAATTAAATGTATTTATCAAGGGGGCGTTTCAAGTCCTGCGGGGGGGTTTTCCTTATCAGCAGGGGCCCACCCCGTGCCGATCACGGACCCGCACGGTTAGGCGTCTGAAACGAAGCGCTACATCTGTATATGAAAAACAATATCATTTTCAAAATCTGTTTTTACGTTTTTTCTTGTGATTTTGGGTCCAAAATGTTCATATAGTAGAAGATCACTGCTCTAAACAAAGTCAAAAATCCTACATCCAAACGAAATAAATATAATTAATTATGATGAATACATTAAGTCTTGTTCATTGTTTTTCACTTTTATTAAATGTTTGATATTTCCAGTGGAAATGGTGGACATTCAAAATGCAGCATATTTTCACTCTTATACACATATATTCTCCTTTTACATACATACATTTTCACTCTCACACGTATATATTTACACTCACACATTCATACATTTTGCTCTCATATTATCATATTTCACTGCACACATTCATATATTGTCACTCACACATTCATGCATTTTGTTCTCATATTCATATAATTTAATGCTCATATTTATACATTTTGCTCTCATGCAAAATCTACTAAAACAAAGTATGCCATGGTGGTCAGCTATATAACACAAAAGTGTATCTTAAGGGCTGTAAATATAATAAGCCTGTTGTCAATTGTAGACACAGGCTTATTATATTTACAGCCCTTAATAACATTCATTTTCTGGACTCAATGTGTGTTTTGGCCGTTTTCTTTGTTCCAAGCAAACGAGTGCTTTTTGTTTTGAAATCACTTCCGCGAGTTTCGCGGGCCTCCCCCCTCGCTCCACTGACCATTAGACCATTTAGTAAGGTAAAAAGCAAAAGGGCAAAAACGCCTCTCAGACGCTCTTCCGTTTACTTTTTCAATAAAGAAGAACAAATGGTCCGTAGATACACGGACTCATATAGCCTATGTATGTATACTGTAAGGAGAATGTATGTGCGTGAGAGGACCAGTATGAATTACGGCATATCAATATGCAAACACAAACCTACAGACTGGGGGATGGGAGATCACAGGAGTGGGGGGGGGGGGGTGAGCTGTGGAATGTGACCCTTGGGAGAATTCCTCCACACAATCCGATGGCCAATTCGTTTTAAACAAAGAGTTCGCAACACAGGACAGCATAGGCAACATGGGGGACGGGGGCTGGTGAACAGACTGGTCAATGTTTGTAAACACAATCCCCAGGATGTGTTCTAATCAAACCAAAAGAGAAAATGCAGATATCATTCTCTCTCTCGACTCGCTGGTATCTCGAGCTGAGCGCTCATTGGTGTTCATACTGCTCACAGGCTGGGCTGCTGTGTATATCTAGTGTATTCATACTGTACCCCTCTTCACTGTTTATTCATCATTCAACCATTTACACCTTCCTTTTTTCCCGTCAAGAGGTTGAAAAAGATTGAGTCCTATGTTTCCAATTGGTTCCCAAATCTGAACATTGACCAGTGGCATAAGATCAGGAGCCGGGTAAATGAGAGACTGAGGAGCCCCCGAAAAACAGATCCCGAAATAGCTCGTCCTGGTTTCCGCAGCAGATAGGCCGACAGTATGGTGTCTGTTATGTCAGTTATTTTTAAATAAAACTGAACTTGAAAATTGTTTCCTCTTTTTATTTTATTTATCATTTTCGGGACGGGGAGACGTGGGGAGACGTGTGTGATTACAAATTAATTTGCAGAATTGTAAAGTGATCTACCTAAGTTGGGTGGCCATATATGCATTTGAAAAGCAATATACATCACACAGTTATTATACAATAGGCTATAAAAGCACCATCGATAACCATTACCTTTATCCAATTCAAACTTTGGATGGGAAAAAAGGAAGGTGTACATGGTTGGGCTATACTGTAGGTCTACTGTATACATACAAAGGCCATTCAAGCTCGAGTTCTTCTGGAAATGTTCACATCAGGCCAGAGTCCTGCATCGGGTCGGGTACCTGCGGGTGACCCGCAAAAAAGGTGATTCGCGGGTGGTATTTTTTCAAACGCTTTTTTACGGGTTCGGTTCTGGGTAAAACAAAGATGATGCGGGTCGGGTCGCGGGTATTGCATAATAAATATATTAAAATAATAATAATTTAGTTTAATGTTTAAATCCTCAGACTTTTCCCCCCCGGGACCGTGCATAACCATAACCTCTGTAGCGCATCAATCTGCTGCTGTGCGCGCCACATTCGAAATGGCTGAGGTGAAGCTCTCTAGTGGAGAATACAGCATTTTCAATAACACTTCCTCAAGAGCGAAATCCAACGTCTGGGAGGCTTTTGGTGTCATCCTAGATGGAGAAAATAACCAACATCCCACGCTTTTTGAGACAAATATGCAACTGCATGTGTTAATAATTGCACGTTTTCACTACTCATATATAGGCTAGGCTATGCGGGTTCGGGTCGGGTTGCGGATCTTGTGCCGACGGGTCGGGTCGCGGAACTAATTGGCAATATGTGCGGGTAGCGGGGCGGGTTCGGTATTGCACGTCGCGGGGCGGGAGCGGGTCTTGAAAATCAGACCCGTGCAGGACTCTGCATCAGGCACCTTCAAGTTAAACAATACTACAGTAAATAATCAACACAGTAGGCCTAAATTATGTGGATTAAACCACATTTATTTCGTTAAAAATAAACGAAATATGATTTTGTTTGAATGATTAAATGTCATCAGGCACCTTCAAGTTAAACAATCAGGTGCACACTTTAATGTGCCGCCGCCTCCGGACTCGGCTTGACTCGGTTTAAAGAATGCACAAATGTGTTTAATCGTTTATGTCAGATATGTACTAAGTAGCCTAAATACATTTGTTCCTGCTCAAGATTAGATTCAACTTTATTGTTATTGCACATATTATTGCAGGTACTGAGACAACGAAATGCAGTTTAGCTTCTAACCAGGTGCAACAAGCAGCGAAAATAATGTGCACAATACTATAGTAAACAATTAACACAGTAAATTATGTGGATTAAACCACATTTATTTCGTTAAAAAGAAATGAAATATGATTTTGTTTGAATGATTAAATCAGGGATGGGCAAATGGCGGCCCGCGGGCCGCATGCGGCCCCCACCTCCTCTTTTTGCGGCCCTCAGATTAATTTATAAACAATGTAATTAATAAAAAAAAAAATGTTAATTTAAAAAAAAAAATGTTTTACTTGTAGTACTGATACCGTCCTAGTTACGTCGCGAGCTGCGTAGATGATTTCAAATACCGCGAAATAATCTGTGACGCATTTGTGTGTATTGTGTTCGTTTCCCGGGGAAACCCTCACAAGAAACACCGGCTGTTGTTATGCCTGCTGTGACGTTAAGTTGCCTCTTGTAATTATGCCTTTACAAGCTTAAAAGTTGTTTTTATCATCTGAATTTGGCGAAACAAGTTTAATATTCTTAAAACCAAGACTTTGTTTATTTGAAATCAGATGAAAACAAACTGTCACGGACCCTGCCTTGTTATCTATGAATACTATGCTTTTCATTCATAATTTCAGCGGGAGGGAGGGGGAGTGGTGCTGAGGAACAGCAGTCTGACAGGTGTCTGTGTTGACATTCCCCTTATTGTGGAATAAGGGGAATGCAGAGACTGGCTACAAGTGTTTTTTTTTTTTTAACACTTTAGTTTTTATTATATAAAAGCATTACAACAACAGCTGTGCACGTTCATAACAACACAAATAAAGTAAACAATGCAATGGAGCTATAGGTACAAATACAGATAGTATACAATAAAAAAATAAACATAAAAGGTAAAAATGCAGTCGGGAGTCACATTCACATTTGAACATTTGTTTAAACAGTACTTCTTAATCAATCAGTCCGTATTACTTGTCGCTGGTTTGCTTCTTATACATTGACCATTTCTCCCATTTCTCTTCATATTGTGTTTCTTGTAGTCTCAGACGATATGTCATTTTTTCCATTATGTGGATCTCTTCCACAATCTCCATCCACTGCTCCACAGTAGGAGGCTCCACCTTGCACCACTTCCTAGTTATGGCTTTCTTGCCAGCTATCATCAGTATTTTTACAAGATATCTATCTATGTAGTGTATATTTTCCTCTGTAAAATTGCCCAGATAGAATACCATGTATTCCATAGGAACCTCATAGCTCAGTATCTTTTGCATAACCTTGTGTATCGATTCCCAGAACTTGTGTATTTTCTGGCATTTCCAAAATATGTGTGTATGGTTGGCCTCTGATTCTCCACATTCTCTCCAGCACAGAGAACCTGTATTTAAATATTTACTCTGAATCTTAGGTGTGATAAAAAATCTGATCAAATTCTTCCATGAGAATTCCCTCCATATCCGTGAATTGGTGGATGTTTGATGTATCTTCCACATGTTTTGCCAATCATCATCTGAAATGGTTGTGTTAAATTCTGTTTCCCATTTTTCTTTTATATATTTAGTTGAATGTTTATTTGTGGACAATACTTTGTATAGAGCAGTTATGATTCTGATTGTGGTTTCTTTGTATGCATTAGTTATGAGTTGAATCACACCATTCACTTCCGCAGAGGGGTCTCTTTTAATTTGCTTTTTGTAGTAGTCCCTTACTTGCAAGTACTTATAGAAGTCATGTTTGTCCAGATAATATTTATCCTTCAAATTCTGGAAGCTCTGCAGCTCCCCATCCTTCTCTAATGTGCACCATGCTGATATCCCCTTGGTTATCCATAGTTTGAATCCCTTATCATATCCAGCAGGTTTAAAACTACTATCAAATGCTACCCATTTTAGTAAATGTATATCTTTCCCTATCCCGTGCTTTTTAACTATTTGAAACCATAATTTCAGAGTGAAGGATGTAATTAAATCTAGTTGGTTCTGTATTTTCTCGTATACTTCTTTATCGCCAATAATATTCTGGATCGGATATTCAACACATTCTTTTTCTATTTCCTTCCACTTTGATGTGTAATCTGGTTTGCACCAGCATACAACATATCTTAATTGAGCAGCATTATAGTATTCTTTTAATTTTGGAAGTCCCATGCCCCCTTTGTTTTTAGATAACTGGAGGGTTTCATATTTTACTCTGGGTTTTTTGCCCCCCCAAATAAACCTTGATATTTGCCTGTCCCATGTTGTAAATTGAGTTTGGGGGACCTCCACTGGGAGGGACTGGAACAGGTAGAGAAGTCGTGGCAGAAGATTCAATTTCACCGTCTCAATTCTAGAGGTAAAGTCTAGTGGTAGAGTAGACCATCTCTCGATATCTTTTTGTATCTCTTGATTTATCTTATTGTAGTTTGCTTTGTATATTTTATTTAATCCTCTAGTAATGTTGATCCCCAAATATTTTATTTGCTTTAAATTCCAATTAAGATTGAATGTGTCCCTAATCATTGTTGATGGTGTGTAGTTAAGTGTTAGTATCTGTGTTTTTGAAATATTAATTTTATATCCAGAAAGGTGTCCATATGTTTCCAGAAGCTCAATAAGCACCGGAAGTGATGTATTAGGTTGTTCAAGGAAGGCTATGACATCATCTGCAAAAAGCCCTATCTTATGTTCCATCCCCTTTATCTCAACACCCTTAATTTCTTTATTTTGGCGAATGGCCTGTGCCAAGGGCTCCATGAAAAGAGCAAATAGAGTGGGTGATAGACAACATCCTTGTCTGGTTGATCTCTGTAAATCAATTTTGTCTGTCAAGCTTCCATTAATTTTGATTCTAGCTGTTGGTTTTTGATATAATGTTCTTATGCATTGTGTTGCCTTCTTATTAAATCCAATACGTTCCAATATTTGATACAAAAATTCCCAGTTTACCCGGTCAAATGCTTTTTCCGCGTCAATGCTTACTAGTACAGTACTTTGTTTAGTCTTTTGTGCATGGTCCACTATATGTAGGGTTCTTCTAATATTATCTTGTGCTTGACGTTGGCTTACGAATCCCGTCTGGTCTTCTTCTATCATTTCTGATATAAAGGTGTTCAGTCGTTTAGAAATAATTTTTGTGTATATTTTATAGTCTACGTTCAATATTGAGATGGGTCTATAGTTTCCACAGTGTTCTTTATCTCTTCCTGGTTTAGGTATGACTGAAATGATTGCCTCAGTCCATGATGGTGGCATCTTGTTATTTTGAATTGTCCAATTGAAAGAGGAGAGTAGAAGCGGTGCCAGTTCTTCTCTAAACATCTTGTACCACTCTGCAGGGTATCCATCACTACCTGGTGATTTATTATTTTTTAATGAACTTATTGCGTTATTCACCTCCTCTATTGTGATGTCCGCTGTAAGAACATCGTTTTGTATGTTGCCAATTGACGGTAAGTCTAGTGAGTTTAAAAAAGTTCTCATTTCCTCTTTATCTGCGGATGCTGGTTGCGTATATAATTGTCTATAGTAATCCTGAAAAATTATTTCTATATTCTCCGGTGTATATGTTAGCACGTTTGTATCTGGTTCCCTAATTTTATTTATAGTGTTGATGACTTGTTTTCGTAAACGTTTTGCTAATAGTTTAGTGGCTCTAGGTCCAGTTTCATAATAGTTTTGTTTCACAAACTTGTTTCTCATTTCAATTTCATCAAGTAGTAAATCATTTATCTTTGTTCTCAAATGTTTGATTTCTTGTTCCGTTTCTGATTCTTTTGTATTCTGAAATTCCCTTTCCAATTCTCTTAATCTTTTTGAATATTTTCTATATGCCTCTAATTTAATCTTTTTTGCATTTGCAGTTTCAGCTATCAATTTCCCTCTGATGACCGCTTTCATGGCATCCCATAGGATTGTAGGGTCTACTGTTCCATTGTCATTCTCCTCTATGTATTCTGCAATATCTGTTTTTATTCTCTCCTTTCTTTGTTCACTATTTAATATTCCAGAATTGAGTCTCCAGACCGTGTGTCGTGTCCTGTTATTTAAACATATTTTTAAGAAGACTGGATTGTGGTCCGACACATCCGCCCCTCCTATCCTGCATTCCTTTACCCTGTGTATATCATTTTCATTTATGAGAAAATAATCTATCCTTGAGTGGACCTTATGGGCGGCCGAAAAATGTGTAAAGTCTTTTTCCAAAGGATGTAGGGTTCTCCATACATCTATCATCCCCATTTCTTCCAGTGATATATTTACAAATTTTGATAATTGCCGTTTGGATCTTTTGTGACTAGTTGTATCCTTACTATGATTCATAACAACATTCAAATCTCCACCGCAAATTAAGATTCCCTTTGTTTCTACAGCAATTACATCGAACAAGGATTTAAAAAAGTTTTTATCGCTTTCTGGAGGTGCATATATATTTATCAGTGTTATTGGTTCATTTTCTAACCTTCCTTTAACTATGATATACCTTCCTTCTTTGTCTTTGATTTCTTTTTCATATTCAAATTGCGTTTGATTGGATATTAATATTGCAACTCCTCTTCTCCTCCCCTCCCCTCCTTATATGAACTATAGTATACATTTCTGTAACCGTACCTTCTCAGTTTTTCATGTTCTAATCTGGATAAATGGGTCTCTTGAAGGAATATGATTTGTACATTTTCCTTTTTCAATTTTCTTATAACCCTCTCTCTTTTCTTTGGTGTGTTTAGACCATTTACATTCAGCGACACTATATTGGTACTGTTAGACATCATTACGTTGCATTGCTTCCTCAATATGTGCTCCCAAAACGACTCTGCAATAAGTAAACATGAACAACATTATGAACAAAACACAAATCAGAAATAAAAATGGCTTCCAAATATGTGGGAATCTCCCATCACAGTGCGTGGGGAAAGTCCTCCTCTTCAAAGAGGGCCCCTCCTTGGACCTCAAACTAGACCCACAAAAGGGGGGTCCATAAAGTCCAATCATGTCCAACATATCTAACTCAACATCTCTAGGTCGTCTCATATTGTATTCACTTAAATAAGCCTTTAGTGACTTTAACAGTTTAACTTTATAGCCATACCTGCTTTTGTATTCAGATGTCTAACCTCTGTACTTTGTTAAAGCGTCCTAAGGCTTTGGCTTAGCTCTGAGCTGGTAGGTTTGTAGCTTTTCTCTCGCCCGGAGCGCTGTCTCCCTTCTCGTCTTCGCCCCCTTCACCGACTGCCACTCCGTCCCTCCTCGCAGTCTCCCCTCCGCTGTTGATTCTGTGTCACCTTCTGGAGTTTCCACCGAGTAGCCTCTTCCTTTCATATCTTGTGCAGCCTCTCTGGCGCTTCCATACGTCTTTACTCCGTTGTTCCAATGTATCCTTATTTTTGCCATGGGTGTCTGAAAGCGAATTGCCTTTTCCTTCAAGATAGTTTTAATACCAGAGTATGCCTTCCTTTTCTGCACGATCTCTGTCGCATAATCATGATCAAAAAAGATTTGCCTGTCTCCTACTTTAATCCTTTTCTGCCATGCTTTCTTTAGAATCATGTCCTTAGTCTCGTACGTTTGAAAGTTCACTATCATTGATCTTGGGGGGGCACTCGGGGGCGGCTTTTGGCCGAGGGCTCGGTGTGCACTTTGGATCCCGAGGGGGGGTCCGTCGGAGAGCTCGAGTTCAATGCTGAGGAGTCGTTCCAGATATTTACCGGCGGAGCTCCCCTCCGTATCCTCCGGCACGCCGAAGATCCTGATGTTATTTCTTCTTGTTCTTCCCTCAAGGTCCGTTAATTTGTCTTGCATCTGCCTTGTATGATCCGACATCCCCAACAGTGCACAATTAGCCACTGACTGCCACTCTTCCAACTCAGCGATGCGTGTCTCGGCTTCGCTAACACAGCTTTTCTGTGTCTGTAGTTCGTTTTGGTTTTCTGTGAGTTTATTATATAATTCTTGCCGGAGGTTATTGATTTCTTCTTTCACTTCTTTCTTCAGTTCATCTTTAAATGTGGATAGCTGGTGTCGTATATCCTGCTTGAGCTCTCGGATATCTTTGCTAATAGCTGTTAGCCCGGCACGTAGCATATCTGCGGTATCTCGTGGCTCCGTTGCCTCTGTTAGCTCTTCCTCCTGTTCGCTAGCTTTGGCGGATTCGTCCATTTCGGGTTGTTCTCCTACTTCGTCTTGACTTTTGTTAGCTTTCCGGCTTTTTCTATTGTTTCTCCCACTCATTTTCTACTTTTTCTCGTCGAGTATTTGGCGTTAGTGGGTTTATTCGGGATCGACCTGAGAGAGTTGGTTAACTAGCGTCTTCTCACTTCACCATCATACCGGAAGTCCGGCTACAAGTGTTTTAGGTTCAAGTTAGATAACTAATGTCTGGGTTAGTGTTCATGACTTCATGTGTATGTCATCTAATGGTTAATCTCAATACACACACATTTTCCGTGCTTTCCAATAGTTTAAAATAGTTTTATTCCATTGTTTAATAACCTGTTCAATACAAACATGCCACTTGTAAAACTGAAATAAAATTTCTGTCAACTGATATTTGTTTAGTGAGCTTATTAGAGGATGTTCCCATGTTTGGGGATGTTCCCTTTGATTGTAAAATGTCAATGAAGATGTCAGATTTTGTATATTTGTTAATAATTACATACAACACATGGAATTTTTGTGTGTGTGTGTTCCAAGTGAATCTGCGGCCCCCTGGTGGCCAGTACATCAATGATATGGCCCCCACCACCATCAAAGTTGCCCATCCCTGGATTAAATGTAGGGTGAATTGCCCTAATGTGGGACATTTTTGCATTTCAGACTTCGGGAATATATTGCGATATGAAGCCGATACAATAAATCAAAATCCAGTACCATTCCGAAATCCCCAGTAATATTAGACACTAATAATACAGTAAACTATTAACACTGTACATATTATTGTTTGCCCGTGGGATTAGGATGATCGGTAGTGAGACCCGTGCTGCATTTTCCTCCGGTCGGATGTGATATAAAAACAAAGCGATTATTTTTGTTGTTGTAAACTCACGTGGATTAAATTTAGTGCATTCATTTCAACTCGCGAACATATGATACTAGGGCTGTGCGATTATGGCAAAAATCATAATCACGATTATTTTGGTCAATAATTGATATCACGATTATTTGGACGATTATTCATTGACCATTTATTGAACTTTAAAACAAATAATATTTTACCAATAAACAAGATCAACAAATATGTTGGAGCGCACTTCCAAAACCATACTAAACATATATTATTAATATGATAAATAAAAATAAATTAGACCAAAATAAATTAAATCAAATATGATGCAGTGCACTGTCACAACCTACGGATAACTCCTTAACATATAGCCAACATGTTGGTAAAACATATTCAACATATTCCACTCAGTTAAACGTTGAAGGCTGGCCAACCGTCATGGTCCAGAAATAACAGGAAATAAATGTTGAACTACAATTTAAGACCAAATAAAAATGTTTAGGCCACCATGGCAAATGCTGGTAGTGCTGCTCATGTCATCTCTTAAAGATTTGTTGCAAGAAGCACCAGCCTGTTTACATGGTCTGGTTTCAGAGATGAGCGCCTGCAGGTGACAAGCCACCTGTACTGAAGACCCTCAGCCACGCCACACGACACATGGGGTGACGCCGGCCAATCACAAAGCTTTGATGCGTTCAAGTGCATTATTCTGGCACAGGAAGATTATGTTACAGGACATTAACGATTAAACAGAATATTGTTGTTCTATTTTTAGACACATCTCGCGATCGACTGGTTGGGCACCCCTGGGCTAGACCATAGGTCTGTTGTGGTGGCAAAGTAGTCAGCTGAAGCCACATCTCTCTCAACTTCCCCACGGCATTTGTCATATAGTGCAGGCAGCGCAGACCTGCTGAAATAATACCGAGACGGCATCGCGTAACGCTTGTCCAACGTGTTGACAAGTTGCTTGAAGCCCTGGTTGCTAACAGTGCTAACTGGACACATATCTTTAGCGATGTGAAATGTAATGGCAAAGTACTTGCAAATAGTGGAAATAGTTTTACCCTTCTTTTTAACGAGTTGCTGCTCTTGTTCTGACATCTTCGCTCGCGCTGAACACTCACAACACATGTCACTCCCACCCACGTAGCCGAGTGGGCTTTTAGGGAGGGGCGAAAGCGCACCCAGCAAAATAATCGTATTTTGTCAATTATGGTGTTTTCATAATCGTCGCAAGCCATAATCGTAATCGGGATTAAAATACGATTAATTGCACAGCCCTATATGATACATTAAATGATTGTGAGGATGATGATTGAAAATCGTTTGTTTGAGCCTGGATGCATTTCCTGATCTAAAAACATAGCGATGGTTTTGTACTTACGCCAACGTGAATAAAACATTATTTTGTTAAATAAAAACATGGTGATGTTTAGTAAATGATTACATGTGTCTTATTTAGCACAGAATATGATCCTATCCGTGACATATGGATCTTAACAAATATCCGCTATATCAGATACCTGTAGATCAGCTGTTTATTTCACATGAGTTCCAGTGTGGCAGCTTTTCACGGCTCCCCCTGGTGGATCCATTATCCATTGCAGCTGGTTTCATTATAATTAAATGTATTTATCAAGGGGGCGTTTCAAGTCCTGCGGGGGGGTTTTCCTTTTCAGCAGGGGCCCACCCCGTGCCGATCACGGACCCGCACGGGTAGGCGTCTGAAATGAAGCGCTACATCTGTAGCTTTCTAACGATATCAGGATTGTTTTTGTACACAAAATAGTGAAATATGTCACATTATATAATGACTGTCACCGAGTCATCATTTTGAAAAAAAAGGCCTTTAAAGTTTCCTCTTCTCTGGAATCAATCGATCTGATTGATCAAAATACTACGGAGGGAAGATATTTTCGTTTGGATTACTGGTCTGGGGGATCTCGCGTGTGTGTGTTTGTGTAATTTTGCATTTGTGTGTATTGTGTTTGTTTTCCGGGGAAAACACTCACGAGAAACACCGGCTGTTGTTATGCCTGCTGTGACATTAAATGACTTTGTTCTCCGCTTGTAATTATGCCGTTACAAGCTTCATTTGCCGAAACAAGTTTAATATTCTGAAAGCCAAGACTTTGTTTATTTGAAATAAGATGTAAATAAACTGTAACGGACCCTGCCGTGTTATCTATGATTATACGCTTACATTCATCATTTCAGCTGGAGGGAGGGGAAGCAGCGCTACGGAACAGCAGAGTGGCGAGTGAGAGCTGTCTTCTTCCTTTTACAAGCTTCAAAAATGTATTTATCGTGTGCTGTTCAGCACCGGATTGACTACAAAAACCTTCTGCTTACATACAAAGCCCTCAACAATCTCACCCCCACCTATCTCTCAAACCTCCTCCAGGAATACACCCCCCCCTCCGCTCCCTGCGCTCATCCTCAGCCGGACTCCTGACTGTCCCCACCTCCCCACTAGGGACAGACTTAGTACTACATACAGTAAAAAAAAATCCCATCTGCAAATCCTGACTGATGGACAGATACATTAATCTCAAGTAAGAAAAGGGAGAAAGGCAAGTTTTCCAAAGAGGGAGAAACAAGTAAGATAAACGACATGGACACAAAGAAGTTGGAACAACATTAAACCAGTAAAAGAAGAGACAGCATAGCACACAGGGAGGATAGGACGAGTGTGGGATGAAGATAAATGCGATAGTGGGATGGTAGGAAACATGAAAACCGCAACATTTACTCGAAACACGAGAGAGGGATGTTGAAATGTGAGACAAAAGGAAAGAGCAAAAGAGGGAAAATAAATAGGCAGAAGTGGAAGCATGGTTAAATCTGACATGTGTAATAGCTGTGGAAGATTGAGAGTGAGTGATTTGATGAAAGAAGAGGAGAAGAGAGGAGGAGTGTTATGTTAGGAGATGGAGGCAGAAAAATGACGAGAAGAAATATGAAATAGGGAGAAATAAGAATTCAAGTAGGCAGCTGATGGACAGTTGAATGTCAGGTTGGCAGTCATTTTCGTAAACACCAAAACTGCATGTTCTCATCTCACCACACTGCGACGGCTGGGAAACAAAACAAGCAAGCGACAGGGAGGAAAATGAAAGAGGAATGCAGTGTGTGTGCCTGAGTGAATCAAACAGTCACATTTGAGGTCATATAGATTAGAAATGTTACAGATCAAAAACAGCAGAATCTCAAAGACCAACAGACTGGAGTATAATCTAATTTGTGACACAAGGAAGGGCACTATGTCAGTATCCTTTTCTTTTATGTTGCTAACACCTAAACCCACGAGGTTCACATACAGAAACAAATGTTTAAATGCAAACCAATGTCTCAGTATTGGTCTATTTTTGTAATAGTTTTCATATTTTAAGAGATGTTCCTACAAAATGTGACAAAGTATTTGGTCTACATAAAAAAGGTTAACAAATAAAAAGTTAATTTTTAAGAGGCAGGGTTGAATGGAAATATGATTTTCTAAATGGAGAAAATAGTGACCTTGTCATTCATACCCATAGTAAGTTCCAAAGAAACAGGAGGCAGAAAAAACATGGGATAACAGCAGAGGTGCTACAAGAGACAACAGAGAACGCACACATCGTCTGGTCAATTATGTAAACACAAGACACAGCATCTCTGGATGTGTCTGACACAGCTCAGGTGACAATGACTAATCACATATTCACTTCTATTTAAGCAAGTAGACCAGCAGAGGAAACACGGACAATAATCGGAAAACTGAAGTAGGTGGTCACATGTCTCTATCAACACACAGGGAGCATAGCAGGGTTCTTCTTATCCAGTACTGTGAAAGCAGCATATACAGTGGGGCAAAAAAGTATTTAGTCAGCCACCAATTGTGCAAGTTCTGCCACTTAAAAAGATGAGAGGCCTGTAATTTGTAATCAGTGTGAGAAAAAGTTTTTAGAGAGTACTTGTCCATGGACAAGTGAGTTTGGCAATTTACTTGTCCGAATACATTCTTCACTTGTCCAGAATGGACAAAAATTGGGGCCACTGGAATCTTCTTCTTCGTCATCGTATTTTACACTTTCCCACGGTTTTTACAACACCGCTAACGTAAGTGAGCGGTAAGATGTTACTGCATCACACATAGGGATGGGTATCGTTTGGATTTTAACGATTCCGGTTCTGCTTTTCGATTCCGGTTATTTTCGGTTCTCGATTCCGGTTCTTTGAGAGGGTAAATAAGTCCCATGACAAACTGGGAGAAAAATATATTTATGAAAACATTAAGTCAAATCTGTATTCCTATTTACAAATCACTTCATACTGTTGAATTTCTTACGGTTATTGAATACAATTATATAAAAATAATCTCTGCATTATTTAGTTAGTTCTAAGTGGTGCAGTTTAAGAATGTACAATTGGCCCAGTCTCCTCTGATGTTACACTGCAACCTGCCTGTGAGACAGAGTCCAACCACACATCTCCAACACATAGGCCTAATAATAATAATAATAATAATAATAATAATAAATTATTATTATCTCAAAAAGAGAGATGCTAACAAATAATCTAGGAAGTTTAACCACTTGGATTAAACCGGAGGTGACAAGTCTCGGTGTCATCCTGGACTCAGATTTGAACTTTAACGCCCATTTAAACAAAGTGACCAAAATAGCTTTCTTTCATCTCAGAAACATAGCGAAGTTAAGACCATTCATAAATCACAATGATGCAGAGAAGATAATTCATGCTTTTATATCTAGCCGACTGCAATGCACTATTCACTGGTCTCCCCAAGAAAGCTAGACTCCAGCTCATTCAAAACTCTGCAGCTAGACTACTGACGAATACCAAAAGGAGGGAACACGTTAGTCCTGTCTCAGCTACTCTACACTGGCTTCCTGTAACTTTCAGAACTGATTTGAAGGTGCTTCTCCTTACATACAAAGCTCTAAATGGACAAGGACCCAGCTACATTGCTGACTCTCTAATAAACTACACACCCGCCAGAACACTGCGATCATCAGATGCAGGTCTATTAGAGGTCACCAGAAAGAGTCATAAGAAGATCGGTGATGCAGCCTTTGTAAACCACGTTACCCAACAATATTAGGGAAGCCAATACATTAGGCATTTTTAAAAGGCAGCTTAAAACCTATCTCTTTACCAAAGCATTTTTACACTATTATACTGCACTATTCCCTGTGATTGACATTGCACTATTTCTCTATGTTTTATTCCCCATGTTTTTATTTTTAATTATTTTATCCCACTTTTTGCTCTTGCTGCTTGTTTTACACTGATTTGATGTCTTGTTTTTTACTGATGTAAAGCACTTTGAACTGCAATCCCCTGCATGAAAGGTGCTATAGAAATAAAGTTATTATTATTATTATTATATTTATAGCCTATAGGCCTAGCGCTTTTCTACAACTCAAAGCGCATACACATGTCCTGCAATACACATGCTGCAGCTGCCCAGCTAATCACTGTTTGTAAAAGTAAATAAATAGTATTTTCATTTCAATAATGTACTTTCTATACCCTGCTTCATAAACAATACTAACATGACATCCCTGTGCTCCTCCGAGTCTGGGGGTCCGGGGATGTGAGGACAGCGCGAGGACAGACAGGGAGGCTGCTTCACTTCATAAAGGAAATGGCGGTCAATATTAACGACACAGGAGCTAACACGCTTAATAACCTTCATTACGTGTTAGAAAGAACATAAGAAAGTTTGACAACGATGAGGCTGTTAAACGGACAGCGGATCCGCTGTGTGTAGAAAGAGAGAGATAGAGAGACGCTGAGCTGCAACGTGCAGCGATCAGCTGATACGGAGCATAGAAAGAGAGAGCTGCGGTCCGCGGGGCTCCGCCTCCTGTCCTCACAACTCTTATTAATCCCGGTACCGGACAATTGTTATTTGTTCCTACTCGAAACCGAATTTTGCTTCCCAACCCTGCCACTGTGCTACACTTCCCACCCCGCTCCGCCCCGCCCCCGTCTAACTGTACAGAAAACGGCGAGATGCATTTCCTTATGAATCGACAAGCAGAACCGAAACTAACATTTCTAAACGAACAATGGCGGACACAGACAATTTGCGAATGAGTTCTGCCTTTTGTAAACTGAATTTATCAATAATTTGTCAATAAATCGGGGCGAAAAACGTCACTTGTCCACCGGACAAGTCAATTAAAAGATCTACTTGTCCGATATTGTAAATAACACGTCCCGGACGGTGGGACGTGTACTTTTTCGCACACTGGTAATCCTAGGTACACTTCAACTATGAGAGACAGAATGGGGGGAAAGAATCCAGGAAATCACATTGTAGGATTTTGAATGAATGAATTGGTAAATTCCTCGGTAAAATAAGTATTTGGTCACCTACAAACAAACAAGATTTCTGGCTCTCACAGACCTGTAACTTCTTCTTTAAGAGCCTCCTCTGTCCTCCACTTGTAAACAAGTTCAAACAGGTGCCATTAATACAGTTATCAGTATAAAAGACACCTGTCTACAACCTCAAACAGTCACACTCCAAACTCCACTATGGCCAAGACCAAAGAGCTGTCAAAGAACACCAGAAACAAAATTGTAGACCTGCACCAGGCTGGGAAGACTGAATCTGCAATAGGTAAGCAGCTTGGTGTGAATAAATCAACTGTGGGAGCAATTATTAGAAAATGGAAGACATACAAGACCACTGATAATCTCCCTCGATCTGGGGCTCCACGCAAGATCTCACCCCGTGGGGTCAAAATGATCACAAGAACGGTGAGCAAAAATCCCAGAACCACACGGGGGGACCTAGTCAATGACCTGCAGAGAGCTGGGACCAAAGTAACAAAGGCTACCATCAGTAACACACTACGCCGCCAGGGACTCAAATCCTGCAGTGCCAGACGTGTCCCCCTGCTTAAGCCAGTACATGTCCAGGCCCGTCTGAAGTTTGCTAGAGAGCATTTAGATCAGAGGTGCCCAGTACGTCGACCGCAGACGACCGGTCGCCCGCGGGGGCAATGCTGGTAGACCGCGAGTCATTCATTAAAAAAAAAAAAAAATCAAGCTCCGTTAAAATAGACAAAACAGGTTTTGATCCCTCCTCCCTTGTCCTCCCTGCCACTTAATTCAGGAGTTTACTTGATTGACAGAAAAAGCGACCTATCGCTTTCCAGTCTGTTAACCCAGAATGCAAAGCGATATAACATCAGTCAAGTGCCGGGTAGTGATGGGAATTCCGGCTCTTCTTGGTAAGCCAAAGGGCTCTTCAGTTTACCACATATTATACCTTTTATAATTAAATCAAATGCCATGCCTCATTTCGCTCCATTTGCTCTTTCCAGCGCTGTTTTTGCAGGGGGCTGATTCTGTGAGCTGCAGCTGACCACGCCCCCCTGCAGGAGAGGGGAGCGTGCTTTGAGATCAGCTGCTAGACTGCAGCAATTGTGCTACTTTGTGCACATTGTGCAAGCAACGATGTTTTCAAATCTGTAATAAAAAAGCTCCTCAAAAACACTATCGAAGCAGTTCCTGCCTTTGTTACGTTAGTTCAAACAGTAACAACGGACTACTTTTCTTAGCGGATGCATGTCAATTTAAATCAATACATACAACTATTTTTTAAATCAATAAAATCATTTTCTAAATCCATAAAAGCATTTCAATTAATATTGGGAGTCATGTCGTTACTTTGTTGAGAATGTGGCCATGTGTAATAAGCGGGATAATGTGCACATTGCAGATTGCATAATGTGCCTTCATGCCGATCTAGATCCCTCCGCAAACAAAACAAAAAAACGGCTCGTTCGCGGGCGAGAGCCGGCTCCCGTCGTTCGTTCACTAGAGAGAGAGAGAGAGAGAGAGAGAGAGAGAGAGAGAGAGAGAGAGAGAGAGAGAGAGAGAGAGAGAGAGAGAGAGAGAGAGAGAGAGAGAATGCCTATTTCATTATAACTTTGAGAGACTGTTCATAGGACCCATTTGAGTCTGGTGTCTAAGTTGACTGTTCTACTCGTTTATTGTATTCCTTGTACTTATATTTGTGTTTTATGTTTAAGATTTCAGGACATGGAGAGTGGTTTCTTAGCCTGCTTGTTATGTGTTTCTTAACAGAGAGAGAGAGAAATAGAGAGAGGTTAACATGCCATTTTAGTTTTATGTATTCATGTATTTGTTTCTGTTCAAGAACCCAAATAGCGTTGTTGTAGTTATCCCATGTGTTATTCAGCTCCTTGCAATTTGGGATTTTATTTTTGGTTGGTAGACCTCGGTGAGCTGGTCATTTCAAAAGTAGCCCACCGGCCCAAAAAGTGTGGGCACCCCTGATTTAGATGATCCAGAAGAGGATTGGGAGAATGTCATATGGTCAGATGAAACCAAAATAGAACTTTTTGGTAAAAACTCAACTAGACGTGTTTAGAGGAGAAAGAATGCTGAGTTGCATCCAAAGAACACCATGCCTACTGTGAAACATGGGGGTGGAAACATCATGCTTTGGGGCTGTTTTTCTGCAAAGGGACCAGGACGACTGATCCGTGTAAAGGAAAGAATGAATGGGGCCATGTATCGTGAGATTTTGAGTGACAACCTCCTTCCATCAGCAAAGGCATTGAAGATGAAACGTGGCTGGGTCTTTCAGCATGACAATGATCCCAAACACACCGCCCGGGCAACAAAGGAGTGGCTTCATAAGAAGCATTTCAAGGTCCTGGAGTGGCCGAGCCAGTCTCCAGATCTCAACCCCATAGAAAATCTTTGGAGGGAGTTGAAAGTCTGTGTTGCCCAGCGACAGCTGGGCAACACAGACTTCACTGCTACAGACTTCACTGCTACAACACAGACTTCACTGCTCTAGAGGAGATCTGCATGGAGGAATGGGCCCAAATATCAGCAACAGTGTGTGAAAACCTTGTGAAGACTTACAGAAAACGTTTGACCTCTGTCATTGCCAACAAAGGGTATATAACAAAGTATTGAGATGAACTTTTGTTATTGACCAAATACTTATTTTCCATCATAATTTGCAAATAAATTCTTTAAAAATCACACAATGTGATTTTCTGGATTTTTTTTTCTCATTTTGTGTCTCATAGTTGAGGTATACCTAGGATGAAAATTACAGGCCTCTCTCATCTTTTTAAGTGGGAGAACTTGCACAATTGGTGGCTGACTAAATACTTTTTTGCCCCAATGTACATATAAGGTTTGCAGACTACTGGTGAGCTTGTGAACAAACTCAGTCATGATCATGTTTGAATAACTGCCTTCAACCGTTAAACATATCGAAATAGCCTATATCTACCAGTTCAGTTCAAAGTTGATGACCTGTAAATAAAACCCCAAATAAGTCAACCTTAGTTCAGGAGAGACCCTTTCACAAGCTTAGAACTGTAGTGTAAAGACAGATCAAGGCTATATTTGTCCAGGAATGTATGCCTGAGGTCGTAAAGGGGCAGCTTTCTCGCTGCCAAGCAGAGCACCAGAGTGGGAGAACTCTGTGGGAGTGACCTTTGGTGAGGAAAGCACTTCACTCTCCTGTCTGAGTGTTTAAAGGTTTTACGTTAAGGTCAAGAGACTCAAAGCTGCTGGGTCCCATTGGAACAGGATGGGGGATCTTTGTAATGCAAACTCTTAGAAAATAGGATCCTGAAGAGAGAGGTACGCCCCGAACAAAAGTATATTGTCACAGTACCATGATTGTTATCCTTGGTTTAATAATATATGCATAGGATATTACACAAAAGATCACTTTATTATTAATGAACTTTATCAATGGAAAATTACTAGTATATAGGGGTGTAACGGTATCCGTATTCATCCCGTACCGCCACGGTTCGGCACATGCAGTCACACGACGAATACGCCTTTTTTTTACAAATGGGAAAAAAGTCTGTCATTTAGGGCAGTATCCATTACACTATTTATAATCCAGGGGGCGGTATTGCGCCTAAAAGCTGTTTGCCAGCCGCCCTTAAACAACAAATGAAGAACAAGAAGAAAACTACAAAACGAACAAAAAGAAGAAGAAAAGTTAGTATGGCGATTTCAGATAACACTAGGGCTGTCCCGAATACCATTTTTCGTCCGGATATTCGGTAGTAATCAGCAGCGAACCACTTCAACACGTGTATTTTGGTGTATTCACGGCATTCATTTTGTTATTCTACAGTATTGTTGTTTTATAGTTTTTAACCCAATTTGTGTTCTTTGAAATTGAAAAGTATATCGCATTGTGTTTACGCCAAATCATATCAGAAGGCATCACCCAGATTTGCCAATCACCGGAGCCTGGCAAAAGACAGCAGCAGTTCAACAGCTTATCCCCGCTGTTTTTAAGAAGCCAATAGACATGACAGCCGAGAGACCAAAATAAATAACGGAAGCTATTGGCATATATATTTCAACGGCTATGCACCCTTCAAACACTTTATTATTTATTTTGTAATATTTTCAAGACATTCTTTTTAGTTTTACAGCTTATTGAACCTTTTTGTTTGACATCAGCCATTATAGATAATAATGGCCATCTGTTTGTGGTTTGTTTTTAACAGTGTAATACAGTTAATTATTCAAAATGTTAGAGTTCCTTATTTTTAAACTGAAACTTGCACTACTGTTCAAAAATAAATAACAACAAACCTGGAATTATGCATTTGGGACTTTTTTTTTTGCTTTTTCTTGTTGTACCAAACCCGTACCGAACCGTGAATTCTGTGAACCGTTACACCCCTACTGTTGTACTATTTTTGAAGTAAAACACTGTACTTTTGCTGGATTTGGCTTCCAATAAAATAAGGTTTTTATGATTTTCTTGGTCATAGATTAGTGATGTAAATCTTTTGGAATATTTCCATGACAATTAACTAATTAACAAATTAGGAATTTAAAAGTATTAACTGAATTTATTTGGGGTACATGAAAATAAATTGGGATGTTTGATCAGGCTGTATTTAGACTAACATGTACAGGTTCTATCATATTCACTTTACATGACAGCTCGTAGTCCTTTGGCTCAGACAGTGCCAGTTTTTCATTGTACCTAAGGTGTGACACTGCACCTTCAACAGTCCCAGTGCAGTGTGACTCCTTCTTACCTGTGCCAGAATCAAAAAGCACATTGTGACCTTCATCAAAGTTTCCAGAAAAACTGGAACGAAAAATGAAATCTGGAGTGCTAAAAGAAAGAACATCGGCTGAAAAAGGAGCGACAGACAAGTGGAAGAAGAAGGACTGATGTCTGCCTTTTAAAGGATAGTCCTCTGAAAGGACCGTGACATTTCAAAAGGCCAGACTTCCTGAGAGGCATTGACTCTTCCTCCATTAGAGTGGGGTACTCCATGATTACACATATCAATAACATCTGAGCGCAGGCCCTGTGTTTTATACAATACTTTTACAGTCAGTCTGTGTGTGTGTGTGTGTGTGTGTGTGTGTGTGTGTGTGTGTGTGTGTGTGTGTGTGTGTGTGTGTGTGTGTGTGTGTGTGTGTGTGTGGAAAAGAGCAAAAGGATGTCCGTGTGCCACACAGACATCTCTATATCTCTCTCACAGGATGTGCTGGTCAGTCAACTGGCGTAACCAGATTAAAGGAAACAAACAGATCATGTCTTTACTGCCATTTAGTGTTTCTGGGGAAATATAGCAATACCTAAACTCAATATAGGTTTGATGATGATGAAATTCAGGTGATCTCAGGTTTCAGGGGTTTACTAACAGCCAATGCAACACATTCTACACAGACATAAATAAACCTGCTGGAAGAGCAATTTCCTTCAACAGCATAAACTGTTATTCCAGCGGGTTTTTTTGTTTTGTTAGTAGAACAAAACAAGATTGGTATAATTTCTGGACCCTTGTTTTACCCCTTCACCTCATAAATACTCAGGTTGAGAATGTAATTCGGGGACAAATAAAACATTAACTAGTACAGTAAAGCACGAGGAAACTAAAACAGGGAGGTCAGAACACTATTTTCCTACAACTGGTGCAGCCATTGTTCACTATCTCCAAATGCATTGTTTGATGTTCACACACACACACACACACACACACACACACACACACACACACACACACACACACACACACACACACACACACACACACACACACACACACACACACACACACACACACACACACACACACACACACACACACACACACACACACACACACAGCTCCACTGAAATGTTGTTAACAATGTGGCAAGGGGCCAAACACATCTGTGGCAATTAGACAAATGACCCACAGAACCACCAGTGTCTTTTAACAGAGACAAAAACTGTTTTATTCACAGCTTGTTCATTTTTAGCTACACTAACTAGAAAACAAATGGATTTCCTGGGAGAGTGGCTGTGCATGTTTCCAACACATCTCTCTCTTTTGTACTGAGTGATCACGCTTTACCCTGTCCAGAGCCATTTAACCCAACTGAGCCAGAAGCGCCAGTTGTCATAGTGGAAGCATCAAAATCCCTCTCCTCCTCTCGTAGCACATCAAGTTCTCTCACCAGAGAAGCTGTGACAGTGAGCGGTCATGTCCTGAGGCAATTAACCTGTCTCAGTACAGGTGGACAGTAGGGGTGCAACAACTAATCGACTTAATCGATTAAAATCGATTACCAAATTAGTTGCCAACTAATTCAGTCGTCGATTCGTTGGTGACGTCATCACGTGTGTTTTATGCGCTGTTAAGCTCCAACGTTATTGGTCTTTTTATCGGTACTGGAGACATTTAAAAAAGATATGTCATGTATTATTGCTACAAAAACATTATATTGCTGTCTTAGTGTCGCCAACTCGTTTCTAATATGCAAAAAGACAAATAAATGCGTCTATGATGTATTTTCGATCAGACGAGATCTCTCTCCCCGGTCTGCGTGCGAGGGGGCGGGGCAGTTTACACACACACGCGGCTGCTACATGCAGCAACACACTGCGGAGATGGCGGAGAGAACGCGCTCCGAGGTGTGGTTAAACTTTGCGCGTCTTGATGTGGAGAATGCTCGTTGCCAAAAGTGCAATAAGAGTTTAGCATGTAAGGGCGGTAACACGAGCAATTTGTCTAAACATTTAGCAAAAGCGCTCCACAGACGGAGGAATGCACCGGGTTCCACTGTCTTTCTAGTAGCTCTGTAGCCCCGTCCACGAGGAACGTTTCCACGTCAGGTGTTATGTATGCTAGCAGCAACACACGGAGTTAACACAATTATACAAACATGGGTTAATGATTAGAGGTAACAGAGTTATTTAGTTTGTTAAAGTTTCAGCTATTCTGTTTACAGTTCTGTCATCACATTATTTAATAAGATTTGTTAAAACATTGTTGTTTCTTTTGATGAGAAATATTATTTATTTAAGTTAAATAAAAAGCAATGTTAGTTTTGTAAACAATTTAAGTTAATTTAATAATATATGTATTTTTGAATCAAGTATTCATCTTTATTGTCTTCATTGTTAGTTTCCACATGCCTAAAAGAACCTCAAGCTAAATCTAAAAGTTGATGGCTAAATAAGAGCGTTTGAGAAATTGTCCAAGGCATACAGTAATAGTCCGAATAGTCGATTAATCGTTTCATTAATCGATTATCAAATTAGTCGTTTGTTGCAGCCCTAGTGGACAGGCCAGTGCTGGGAACCAGATCCCCCATCCGTCTCAAACCAGCCTTCAAAAAACACCCCCACTGTGTCACAGTACTTTGCACGGTCTTGAAGTAAAAATGACCTCTGTAGTATTGAGCTTTTGTTGAGAGCTTCATAGTATGTTGAATACTTAAAACGAAAGTTAGTTATAATCAAATATAATCAATTATATTCTTATATAACTCTAAAGAAAATGTTTCATATGTTATGTTTTTCTATATTTACAGTATAAACCAAGTGGTTTGTTAAATTGAGTGTAAGACTTATAATGATTTATGGGTGTCACTGATAAGAGAGTAGGCAGTTTCTTCTCTCTCCTCTCACAGCAGGGAGGGGGGCTCCTGACTTAAGGAGAAATACATTGAGGCCTCAAAAAGGCGGTTATGTCATAGCCGAGAATAATATTTTTCAAGTCCTACAGGGGTCATGTCCTTTTTACACAAACCTGAGAAGGTGTGTCTTCTATAAGCTATAGAAGATGTCTGGTTATGTCCAACCCTGTACATCGGAGGCCATGCCCAGTTTTACACAAAATTGGTTGGGGATGAGGTGTTTTGGGGTTTTCTATCCGGTTTTTGTGCATAAAGACAGGGGTTGAGAGAGTGAGGGCTTCAGAGCTGGGTTAATAGCTCTCGGTAAGGTTCTCTCAAACTTGGTAAATATCTCTTGAATTTCTTGGTTGGAATGCTGAGTGAATTTCTTTGAATGAGTGAATTTCTTTGAATGCTGAATGGAATGATTTGACGGAAAGAAGCATTTGTGAGTATTAGTACCCGCCTCCGTGAGGACCTTCCTCCGAAATCATGCGGACAGGTATGGGTTTTTGAATGTTAGTACCCGCCATCTGTGACGGAAAGAAGTGTTTGTGAGTATTAGTACCCGCCTCCGTGAGGACCTTCCTCCGAAATCATGCGGACAGGTATGGGTTTTTGAATGTTAGTACCCGCCATCTGTGACGGAAAGAAGCATTTGTGAGTATTAGTACCCGCCTCCGTGAGGACCTTCCTCCGAATTCATGCGGACAGGTATGGGTTTTTGAATGTTAGTACCCGCCATCTGTGACGGAAAATAAAAAGGTATGGAATCGATGTGAATTGATTTGGTGAATGAAAAGTTGAATGTGCTTTTTCAGGGTATATGCAGGAATCCTGAAGTCAAATTTAATACCTTTTAAGACCTTTTTTAAGACCCTTTCCATACATTTTAAGACCTCATCGCAACTTGGAGTTCTCACCGGTTACATTGGTGACACACTTTACCTCACATTTACTATATTGATTGTAAGATAGCACAGCTAAACAGAGTGCAGACAGACTACTGAAGCCTCCTCTCCACATGACCTTCAACCTCTCTGTGGGTTAGGGTTAATGCAGCATGCTGCTTTGTTGCTTCTGTACTCTGTGCTCTTTCATTCCAGTAGAACCATCAGAAACCATTAGAAACCAGTATTTGACCAATAAACAAAACAATTGACAAAACTTTGAAATATATGAAACTTTGGTGAGCTTCAGCGGGGTAATGCCATATAGGAGCTCCCTCACAAATACCCAGGGGTTAAATTGGGCTGGGGCTGTCCGGGGCTAAGCCCGGCACAGAGGACGATGCTCTAACGTCATCACCCTCACACATTTGTCATATGTTTACAAAAAACGATATATATGTTAAGACTTTTCTCGTTCTTAATATAGTCTATATTTAGGGTCGATATGTGTTGACCTTACTTTAAAATAGCAGATCTCTGTGACCGGATATAGTTTGGCTTAGACCCCGGCCCCACGAGGACGCATACAGTAAAACGCAAACGCAAAAAAGTCTTCCGTTCAAGCGCATTCGATTCATTAACGTGTCCGTTCACACTAGACCGCTGGAAATGCTGGACACGCTGTAGTACATATGCCAGGCCTGTAAGTGGCGCTGCTGCCGCCACAAAATACACCAACAGCAGCGAAGAAGACCCCGGAGCATGGTTGCCCTTCTGTTTATTCTCCGCGGTGGACGGCGTGTTCTCCTGCTGTATATCTCTCAGGTAGTCCACCAGCAGATAACCCCCCCCCCCCCCCCCCACACACAGAGCGGAGCAAGGCAACGAAACTTAAAATAAGAAGCAGCATTTTATGGCACGCTCTGCATGGGGCCAACTTGAGGGGGTTTCCCGACATGTTGTTTCAGTAAATTAAAGGGTGTTTCATGTTGTCGTTGCTGTGGACCTTCTTAATACCTTGGAAAATGCCGTTTAATACTTTTTAATAGCCTTAATTTTCGATAAATTGATTTATCAACTTTTAATACTTTTTAAGACCCCGCGGACACCCTGTTTTTATCATCACCGGTCTTTTTATGAGGAAATGCCTCTAAATTCTATCGGGAGATTTTAAATGTCACAACTGAATTGGGCAGTTGAAGTGAAACATTTTGGTAATAAATGTAAGACTGTGAATTAAAGTTTCATATTTGAACATGATCACAGCATCATTTTTTGTTTAGTATGATTATAATGTTGTAAAGAGAGAAGGTAAAAACCCTGTATTAGTTTGGACCTATTTTTCTTCAAATAAACTGATCCCACCTTTTGGACTGGGACAACTTAAAGGACATCTGTGCTCTCCTCTCCTGCTTCAAAGGTAAGACTGCACCCTGCCACACACACGCTTAGGTAGCAACACACCTCATTTACTGATACCAAAATCCTTCGGGATCGCTTAAACAGATTAAAATGAGTTGTCTGAATTGAAACAGCAGTTAATTGAACCTGGTTCTTCGGGGAGTTAATAGAGGTGAGATCTTGCTGACGTTTGGTGGATCTGGGCCAAGCAGTAAACTTACATAGACTCAGTAACTTCGGTCAGGTCAATTAGTAAGGTCAGAGTAATTTACCGGAATAAATTATCAGGACCTCACCTATACTCTAAACACTTTCAAAAAGCCTTCAAGCCCCCTTGG